>NW_028223214.1:0-10000 GCF_056783735.1 Eptatretus burgeri
GAAACCGTGGTGCTGTCGACCTCCTGGTCCTGGCCCAAGTCCGCTCACAGCCGCCAGGGAACCAGTTCTGGCACCAAATTGCGAGCAGGAGAGGGAGGCAGGTCCGCCCGCCGTTCGACCCCGTACTCCGAGTCAGCAGAACCCCAGAGCCAACCAAGGTGAGACACGAGGCTCAGCAAGGCTCCAAGACACGATGAAGAACACGATCGAATCAGCACAACAACAAGTACGCTTCCCGCGCAACAGCCTCCACACCAAAAAAACACGATCGTTTTGTCCCGATCTTCTTCCTCTTCCTTTTCGACCCCGAATAGAACCTTTTTATCCTCCTGTCCTCGTCACTTCTAATCGAGCCGTTTATTGGCCTACCGCCGTTGCCTTCTGCCAATCGTGATCACGGGGCGGAGCCATCCGCTGCACTGTTCTGTGACGTCACGGCCAGCCTCCAGGGACAACTAAAAGGGGTTTACGCAGACACACTTACCCTATCCCGTGTCCCTATCTAATTACGTGACAATTATCATTTCCCCCTTGAAGAAATGAACATTTACAAAATAACTTATCACTTATAGACAACAATGATGTTTCCACCTCCATGCTTCACGGTTGGGATGGTGTTCTTGGGGTTGTACTCATCCTTCTTCTTCCTCCAAACACGGCGAGTGGAGTTTGAACCAAAAAGCTCTATTTTGGTCTCATCAGACCACATGACCTTCTCCCATTACTCCTCTGGATCATCCAGATGGTCATTGGCAAACTTCAGACGGGCCTGGACATGCGCTGGCTTGAGCAGAGGGACCTTGGGTGCGCTGCAGGATTTTAATCCATGACTGCGTAGTGTGTTACTTATGGTTTTCTTTGATACTGTGGTCCCAGCTCTCTTCAGGTCATTGACCAGGTCCTGCCGTGTAGTTCTGGGCTGATCCCTCACCTTTCTCATGATCATTGAGGCTCCACGAGGTGAGATCTTGCATGGAGCCCCAGACCGAGGGAGATTGACTGTTATCTTGAACTTCTTCCATTTTCTAATAATTGCGCCAACAGTTGTTGCCTTCTCACCAAGCTGCTTGCCTATTGTCCTGTCACCCATCCCAGCCTTGTGCAAGTCTACAATTTTGTCCCTGATGTCCTTAGACAACTCTCTGGTCTTGCCCATTGTGGAGAGGTTGGAGTCTGATTGATTGAGTGTGGACAGCTGTCTTTTATGCAGATAACGAGTTCAAACAGGTGCAGTTAATACAGGTAATGAGTGGAGAATGGGAGGGCTTCTTAAAGACAAAACTAACAAATCTGTGAGAGCCGGAATTCTTACTGGTTGGTAGGTGATCAAATACTTATTTCATGCAATAAAATGCAAATTAATTATTTAAAAATCATACAATGTGATTTTCAGGATTTTTCTTTTAGATTCTGTCTTTCACAGTTGAATTGTACCTATGATAAAAATTACAGACCTATACGTGCTTTGTAAGTGGGAAAGCCTGCAAAATCGGCAGTGTACCAAATACTTGTTCTCCCCACTGTATATATGTATATATATATATATATATATATATATATATGTATATATATATATATATATATATATATATATATATATATATATATATATATATATATATATATATATATATATATATATATATATATATATATATATATATGTATATATATATATATATATATATATATATATATATATATATATATATATATATATATATATATATAGTCATGCGCCACTTTACGACAGGGTTACGTTCTGAGAAACGCGTCGCTAAGCGACGTCGTCGTTGTGCGAACATCATTTTTTTTTTCGTTTTCGAACATCGTACTTACACAAAACTACACACCTAGGCTATATAGTGTAGCCTATTGCTCCTCGGATACAAACCTGTACAGCATGTTACTGTACTGAATACTGTCGGCAATTGTAACACGAATCCAAGAGAGATGGAAGACACGTTAGTTTTACCTTTGTGCTGTTCATGACAGTCATCGGTGTTGTCAGCAGCAGCTTACAATCTCCTCTCGCATTGATTATAGAAAGGTGAATAAATAGCGTTTGGATTTTATAAATACGTAATCATTGCATCGATGTTATAATTTAAAAATGAAGAAACGAGCACCTGTCAATTGTGATATATATTTTGGGAACAGTGCGATTGTTTTAACAACATAAAAAGCTTCACTAAAAATAAATGCGTTTCAATTTCGACGAACAACAACGATTTATTCGCGGAATTCTTCAATTCAAAGGTAATTTACTTACTAGAAGGTAAACTTGAAGGGCCACACTGTCGTTTATTATCATTATGAGGTATTATGTACTGTACAGTGTGCATAATTGTACGTGCTATTTTTATACGACTGGCAGCGCTACGTCGGCTTCATCACTCGGTAAAAGGAATTTTTCAGCTACTTTTTTTTTTTTTTCAGAGCTGGCAGATCCGTCGTATAGGCGATCCGTCGTTGCCCGGAACGTCGTTAAGCGGCGCATGACTATATATATGTATATACATATATACATATATATATATACATATATATATATACATATATATATATATAGATATATATATATATATACATATATATATATACATATATATATATATACATATATATATACATATATATATACATATATATATACATATATATATACATATATATATATATATATATATATATACATATATATATATATATATACATATATATATATATATATATATATATATATATATATATATATATATATATATATATATATATATATATATATATACATATATATATATATATATATACATATATATATATATATATATACATATATATATATATATATACATATATATATATATATACATATATATATATATATATATATATATATATACATATATACATATATATATATATATATATATATATATATATATATATTGTTGCGGATTCGCGCCCGCCGGCGTGCGGACGGCCACGTAACTCGAATCGCGGCACGTCGCCCACCGGACGGACAATCCCGTCGTGACCCTCTCGAACTAACGCCGGGAACTAGTCACGGGTGGGCCTTTCGGCCTCACCACGATCGTGCCAATCGGCCCCCCGCGTGGGATAGGGTTGCTCGCCAAATTCGACCTACCTAAGTACCCACACGGAGGGTAGACCGGGCGATCGCACCTCGCCGCAGGTCGACTTCGGACACGGGCTACTTTGAGCGACCCGTTCCGTACTATCGGGATAACCGAGCGGTGTTACAGTCAACCTCGACGGTTCGATTAATTATTGGGCGTCTTTAGCCCACGACCAACCCTTTACGTGAAGTAAGATGGAGATTCAATTAGAGAAAAGACGAAGCGAAACGGGAAAAACAGTTCAACATAAAGCACATTTATTCCGCGGCAAACGGAAAGCACACATATACAATTATACACCAAAAGCAAATGTAAAAGTGGAAGAAGCACGACAATTCTGCACAAAAAGCAAATGTAAAAGCAGATCTACTACCGACTACCGGGCACACGGCAACACTTATGCAGTTTTACTTCACAGACGGCGCCGACAACACATATACTCAAAGCAAAAGAAAAAGGGACCACCCTCAACGATGAGGGGGGCAAACGGGCCAGGGGCCGAGACCGCGTCGAGCCTACCCGTCTGGTGATGAGCCGCAAAATGGCGGTGGCACCCCGACTCCGCGGGCCTCGCGGACAGTGTCTGGAATGGGGTGGGAACGGGGCCCCCTTCTCACACTATCTCAGCGCGGGGGGAAACAGGAGGGGGTTGTTGATGCTCGGGGGGATGAGGATATCTCGCTGGCTCGGGTCCCGCGACGAGCGTCTCCACCGCGACCTCGGTCGCATTATCGGCCTTCCCTCTCCGCAGCTCCCCGACTCTGACACGAGCGCCCTCTCGACTGCCTTCGCCGCCGCCACCTCTCCAACTCTCCCACTCTCCACAGCTCCGTCCAACTGCTTTCTCCGACTCGTCTCTTCTCAACTCTCCTTGACTGACTCTTTCCAACTCAACTGCTCCAACTCTTCCCAACTCAACTCTCCTTGACTGACTCAACTTGGCTCCGACTCTTCCCAACTCAACTGCCTTTTTGGCGAGGGAACGCGGCCCTTTATAGCCCCCGTGGCTTCGCTCCTTCACCTTCGACCCTTTACCTCTGGCTGGCTCCCCATTGGACAGAGGAAAAGTGGGGGTGAATGATTTTTGATCCGCGAATCTGCATATAGCGATTATACTCCGACGCACCTGGGGGCGGGGCCAAATCGCCCCATGCTCGCTGATAGGACGGAACAGAAGTGGGCGTGAATAGTTTTTGATCCGATTTCTTCGGAAAGGCTGGTGTTTTTGCACCCGCCGCTCGGCGCGCGCCCTGCACGAGTCCAGGATCGGTGTCCACAAGCGGCGCGGGAATGGCGGTGATGCGATGGTTGCGAGAGCGAGATGTGACGGCAAGGGTCGTGGCTGTGGTTGTGAAGCGGCGTTGCGGTTGGTGGTTGTTGTGTGATGGCTGTTGAGACGTGGTTGGTGGTGGTAGTAATGGTAGTAATGGCGGCTGGTCCAAAATAAAGATAGTAAAAGAAAAACGGCTATCTAGAAGGGTCGCAGCCCGCATGAATGACATTTATTCCCTCGAAACAACGGGTTTGGGCCTAACTACACATATACTTACAGAGATATCTCACCTAAGGGACCTGAATGGTGGTTTGCGAATTTCGTCAACCACAACAATATATATATATATATATATATATATATATATATATATATATATATATATATATATATATATATATATATATATATATATATATATATATATATATATATATATATATATATATATATACATATATACATACATACACATTATACACACACACACACACACATATATATAGATATAGATATATAGTTGCGGTTCTCGGAACCGCATCCCTCCAACATGATGGCATCCAACATACAGTGGTCCCCAGTCAGTTATTTAATCAATATAAGTTCAGAGTGACCCATTAGACAAGAAGGAAGGGACTAACGGGACAGTGCATTGTGTGAATCTCATAGTTCGGTCTGATTAAATCTCTGAACTCATTCCTATTCTTTTTCGCTATTCCTGAGGTAAATCCAAGAAATGGGTCCTCGCGGGGGCCAGCGGGCGCTGCGCTCGGATACCTATCTGTAAAAACCGCGGCCGCGCGCCCTTCGCTGTGAGAGTGGGTCCTCGCGGAGGCCAGCCATGGAAAGACAACACACCAAATGCTGACAACTTACAGTATGCACGCGGTGCACTCTTTTCAACCAATTTCTGACGAGCAATTATATCTATCTTCTTCTTCAATCCGAATCTCTGTCTAATAATTATATCTGTCCTCTTTTCAATCCAAATCTCCATTAAATACTTATATCTATCCTCTTTTCAATCCAAGTCAACATCTAATAATTATATTTATCTTCTTTTTCAATCCGAATCTCCATCAAATAATTATATCTATCCTCTTTTCAATCCAAGTCTACACCTAATAATTATATCCAACCTTTTCCTTCGGTGCATGACACAGATCGGTGCTGGCACCGCACACACCACCGCTTTTGATAAATGACCGCATGCTCAATGGCGGCGGACCCACGTGCAGCCCCGGGATAAATTATTATCGCACACAGAGCAGGGCACGAATGGCACACATCTTGTACGTCTGCGCACGTGTTTGCCATAGCATCTTACAGTCGGTCTCACCTGACCACCGCGGCCACGGGTGATTCCGCGGACGGCGAATGTCCTCTCACCTCTCCGCCCAGCGAGGTTGCAGCCAGGCAGAGGAGCGCTGTATGGCTTGGGCCGCAAGGCTTACAGACAGGCAGCGCATTGCCCAGCGCTGAGTGCCAGTCACCGTGGATGGCCCGGGAGTTCGGTGCAGGGCAATTTGTGTCACGGTGCTCGGAGCGAGACTATTCCGCAGCGAGGAACCATCTGGCCAGATGTAAAGTGGAGCCGCTTCCGGGCATCACAGCTGGACCATGTGCTGGCCGGGGCCCAACCAGAGCACCCCATTCGGATGACGACACATCGCTTCGGGTCGTCGCCCCCGCCCCGCACCACGGGATCTATAAATGGACAGGTCACGGGGCTGTCTGTCATTGTCTTTCCATCTCAGCGTTCCTCAACTGCTGATTCCGCCTTCGTCACCAACTCGCCTGCTGACTCCGCCTGCTTCACCGCCTCGTCGCTGGCTCCACCCACCTGATCCTGTAAGCCTTCCTCCACGCACTTGCTGCTGACTCCGCCTTTCTCTACCCACTCGCTCTCGACTCTGCCTTTCTCTACCCAAAGTCCCTCCTTCAGGCCTGTCAGTCACGCCCCATTCTCTGGATCGACACTCAGTTGCACGAAGTTCCTCGAAGCAGGAGACGACACACCAGCTGACAGGGAGGTATCGTCCAGTGGAGCATCCCCCCAAAACGGATTGGTGGCGCGGTTGGTCAATCGTGCAAGGCATTGAAAGACCGTTAGCCTCAACTCCTCTCCTCTTTCTTCTCATTAACGCCTCTTCATCGGTGTGTGTGTGTGTGTGTGTGTGTGTGTGTGTGTGTGTGTGTGTGTGTGTGTGTGTGTGTGTGTGTGTGTGTGTGTGTGTGTGTGTGTCATGGCACCTGTCCTCGCTTAAGTTCATAATGTGCAACAATTATATCGGGATAACTCTGCTCTGTGTCTGCTTTTGTCAGTTGCTTGTCTGTTGGCGCACCTCTTATATTTCCTGCTTACAAACAACAAAAAAATCTATCCATTGTGCCGCATATCTTTCCTCGCCTGCCTGTTAATAAATCCTTTGTAGAAATGTTCCCAGCTCATTTTTGTCTTTTCTTTCATTGATCCAGCATGGTCCGTATCCTAACCTGGCCAGGACTTTATCCCCAAAGATCCATTCCTTTCAGCCTGTACATCCTTGGCTGTGTCGCTCGGCTGCATCTGATCGGGTAAGGTGATCCGGTTCAGACAAGGCGTATCGTGAGGGTGTGTCCCCCGGTAATTAGATCATGTGGTTATTTTTCTAGGTAACCGGATAAACTAGACGGAGGACCCTAGGTCACGTGGTTGAGTTATTGGCGTTCACGGTCGGTTGGCGACCCGCCGCGTCACGGATTTATCCGTGTGCGACGGCCTGCAATTCCGGGGAGTCCGTGGGAACCCAAGAGCGCTCCCCCCCTAGTGGTATTCTCACCCGACCCTTGGCCCGCAACAAAAAACACACACAAACACACACACACACACACACACGAAAGACCCACCCACATCTCCCACCTGTGAATGGAGGGAATAGCCAATCAGCTCTCACCTAATCAACTAAACCCAGGTGGCTATGATTATATAAATAATTGACACCTCCTACACTCCTCCAGCCAAAGAAGCTGCATAAAGCAACTCAAGAAGGCTGACACAAGGGAAGCGCTTTGCTGTTTCAAATGCTTCCCAGAGTTCCTCCACAGCTATAAAGATGTTCACACATGGCACACACATGAGAATCCCAATGCTACACACCCCCTCAGCTGCCTGACCGGTTTCATCTCTCATTGGCAAATCATCAGCAACAGCACAGACAGCAATGCACACCAATGAGGCTCCCAAGCATGCATCACGTGCCGTCAAAAGCAAATGTGCAAACGTCAAATGCTTTTGACGTTTGCAAGTGGTACAAATAGAACAAGTGAGCACAATATATGCCCGAACAAGAAGGTATATACAGAATTGTGCTACTACATGGAAAACAGCATCCTGATTACCATGGCAACCACTTTAGATGACGAACGTATGTCGCGACACACCGTCTCCAAAGTCTGTACCTATGTAGCAAATATGAAATGTGAAAGTTGAAAACTTTGGGAGTTACAGTGCGGACAGGAACGGACGGATGGACGGACGACCGGTATCACATAATACGCCCTGATATATATACAGGGGGCTGCAAAAGTAGGTATACAGTAAGGATTATACAAGTATTACCAGTATTATCAGAGTGGTGCTATGATTCATTTTATACTAGAATTCATTTAATTAATTAAAATAATTATTACCATTTTTAATATTTTTATTATTGGTATGTTATTATTGATATGCTTGTATAATCAATAAAATACGTTTTGTGCACACGCTTTGTTTTTCATTACTGTATACCTACTTTTGCAGCCCCCTGTATGTATATATATATATATATATATATATATATATATATATATATATATATATATATATATATATATATATATATCGGGCATATAAAAATTATAGCTTTCAGATATAAAGAAGTGCATGATCATTGCTTCAATACCACAGTTACACAAACCTGCAACAGTAAATAATGTACCAAGAGGACAACCACGAGTCACCCACCGGAGACAGAGTAAATTGGTTGACCCTGAGTCGATGCATCTGGTTGTTGGCTGTATGGGAGGCTGGGATTTTGTACAAGAGACGTCCCTTCCCTGAAATAACAACAAATAAATCTCCATCAGCAGTGGTTTGTTAATGCCGATAACATTATACTTAGCTTAGTGTATAACACCAGTATTAGACAGTCCTCTCGGATGGCATGTAATCACACTTTTTTTTTTTTACATGAGACTCGATCACATTTTATGTTTGAAAGTGGCAGCATCATGAGAAGTTGGAAAACAATGACCAAACTAAGGATTAACTGAAGATACTTGAAGCATTTCATATTTCAATTTTAAAGCCAGTGTTCATCATGTTTTCACTGGCACCAACATCACAGTTATCGCAATCAATTTCTATCCAATATTATTTCAGTTCACAACAGATCTCCCCCCTTCATCATGTTACTGCTCCACACATGCGAAAAAAAGCCATCCATCATTGGTCCCTTGCTCCCTTGATCCCTCTCCCCCTTCCCCTCTCTTTGAAATGCCACACAAAAGTTGTTCACAAGTGCATAGATCTAGACCAGTGAGGGGTTTTGCACCACAGCTATCTTGAGTACAACTGCATTTATGAAATTAACAAGGAAATGAAGTAACACAATGAAGTAATATTCCGCTCATGAGGAGGGCAAAAAGCATCAATGTTCAGCTCTGTGGTGCCGTGATGGAGAGAGACTCGGGTCTCTGTGGTGCCGTGGTGGAGAGAGACTCGGGTCTCTGCGGTGCGTGGTGGAGAGAGACTCGGGTCTCTGCGGTACCGTGGTGGAGAGAGACTCGGGTCTCTGCGGTGCCATGGTGGAGAGAGACTCGGGTCTCTGTGGTGCCGTGGTGGAGAGAGACTCGGGTCTCTGCGGTGCCGTGGTGGAGAGAGACTCGGGTCTCTGCGGTGCCATGGTGGAGAGAGACTCGGGTCTCTGCGGTGCCGTGGTGGAGAGAGACTCGGGTCTCTGCGGTGCCATGGTGGAGAGAGACTCGGGTCTCTGCGGTGCCTTGGTGTTGTTGAAGATTCAGGCTATTGGTTTTGAGAGGTCCATGCTGTTGGTTCGACATCCTGGAAACATTTACAAATGTTCATGACGTCTTCACCCTGTGTTGCTGATATATACACTACCTTGTTATTTATACAGGGGGTGCCATTTACACAGTGTATAATGATGTTGATTGACATGTATTTTAAATGATCAGTGATTCTCAAAGGAACTTTATAGTCCTGTGATTGAGGTGCCCGTCTCGATGAAAGCACACGTTACAATGTTTCCATGTACATTTAAAATAATCTGGTGGGTGGTGGGAGGTGGGAGGGTAATGTTTCCTTGACAAGAAAATTTCAAATTGTTGTCATGTTTAAAAGAAATGAGAGGCAGTGTGAAAAAATAGAGCCGCTTTCAGGATAATTTTTTAGCGAGCTAAAGTTTCTTCGGATGATGTTTCCTGGCAAAGCAAAACAAAAATAAATGATAGAATTGAAAACTAGTCTTAACCGTGAAGTCGAGTATTGATCTGCATCAACAGACAGGTATAACAAGCAACAGGGTGTTGATAGGGGTCT
>NW_028223215.1:0-15453 GCF_056783735.1 Eptatretus burgeri
TAACCGATGCATATTGTTTGGCTCACTCATTGAACCTATAAAGATTTGTTCATTCTCAAATTCCTTCAATAGTTTAATTTTCTTTGCACAATAATCCCCATCTAAAATATTGAAAAACAAAACATTTGAATCTTTATATTTTTTAAGATACCCCTTTTGTGCCATTACGAAATGATAAACTTCTCTTAATGCTCTTGTTTGACCACCTCCTCAGCCACATATCATTTTGAGATTATAGTAAATTGTTTTTTCATTGTTCAATTGATAACCATCAAAGTTTTCAGTCCATTCAAGGATATTCATTTTTTTCTTTACATCCTCCAACTTACCACTTTTTAAATTGATTCGCTTATTTGTTTTATTTACCTTTGTTTTAGTTATTTTTTCAATAAGACTTATTTGATATTTTTCACATTCATTATGTTTTCCATTTATATACCAAGACTGAGATTTTCTCCACTCTTTAGTTCGATTAATACTTGGTTTGACCATTTATGTATTGCAAAAAAATGCGGCGGTAGCCCTTAAAAAACCCTAACCCATCTTCCCATCATTAAAACACAATCTATTCTATTCACTCTATCATACAATATCCATATGGAACACAATCTATTCCATTATCTAAAATAAATGTCTTATCATCAAAGGCTCCTAATGCCTTTTTATTTACTTCTTCACTATATATGTTATGTTTATAACTTCTTGTTGTATTCATTTTCCTATATTCTTCTTTCTTATTCATCAAACAATTATAATAATTTCTAAAAGTTATTGATTTCTTTATTACATATTTCTTTATTCCCTTTAACCTCTTATCAATCTGATCACCATACTTATAAGCATATACCTTTGCTCTCAATCCAATAAACTCACTCATTACTTTTCCACCCAACTCATCCTTAAACTTACCAATAACCTTTTCATTCTTTTTGGAAAATAACTCACTCTTCTTGCTGAAATTACTTGTATCATATACTCCAATATTTTTCTTCATATCTTTATAAACATCATCAGTTTTTATATCTAGGATAAAACTATCAGTGTCCATATACAACAATGAAACATTTTCACCATACTCTTTCTTTAAGTCATTATACAAATAATCATACTTCAATATCTTTGATAAATCAAGAACTGCTGTTCCAATATAAATTGGTTTATCCATTACAATACTTTCCTTTTTCATATGAATTGCAGAAAAGTTCTCTGAAAAAACCTCTTCTCTCTCAAAACTTGGTTTATTTATCAATCTCGAAGCTTCTTTCCAAGATGTTGCGAATCTAATGTTTTGCCTGTTTCTAACATTTTCCATAGTCTTTCCAAATACAGCATTATTCATTAATTTATAAAAGTCCCCTTCAAATTTTACTTTTGTATTTGCTCTCATATCTGTATTGAATTGAATATACTTTTTCACCCAAGGACTTTGTTTAAATTTTAAAACTCTATGAATTTTAGCTACTCTCAATCCTTCTCTCAAAAACTGTTTTAAGCTTCTCTGATGCAAAACATATCCCTCTTTATCATAGAATGTTGTTAATAACTTTTCTGTTGATTTGCCTTTAATATTAAAACTTTTATGATAATCACTGAACCATTCTTTCTTTGGGGTTTCTCTCTCACATGCAAAAGGAAGGTCTTTATGCTTATTATGAAGATCACTCGGGTACCTCAAATCAACTTCAAAATAATAACCTTCTTCTTTGTCATTCAATTCCTCTTGAGAAGAAATAACAATATTCGTCAAAGCCTTTTCATAATCCTTTTCTTCCACCCACTCTAATTTACCATAAGGCAGAGATTGAGACATTGCCCATCCATACAAATTATTAGAATCAAAATACATCAAATAATTACTATCTTTTTCACTATCATAATTTGGAAGATATTTGTTATTTGCTTTAGCATATCTTTTTGAACATACTTGTGATATTCCACCTCTCTTGGACTTCTCAATCATCAAAAGCATATCAACATCACTGATTAAATCTATATCTTGTTTTGTCATTTTCAACATTGCACTCCAAGCTAAACCAGGAGCTGTGAAATAGTGGACAGGATCTAATCCATAACAATTTTTATTATGACAGAGTGATCTAAAAGCTTCAAACACATCAGCGAACAATGAAACATCTGTTTTTAGATATACATCATGATATTCTCCAAGGTTCTTTATCTTAAATATTTTCCATATTTCTTGTGCGTGTTTATATTCCTTATCACTTATCTCTTCTTCATAAAGGTTATTATAGAAACTTTCTTTTGATGGAAGTTGTGTTTCTTTAAATCTCATAAATGAATCCATATAATCATAAGGATAAATTCCCTTACTTGTAAGAATTTTCTCTTTACTTTGAATTTCATTCCTTGTTTGAATTTCCTCTCTCGTAAGAATTCCTTCTTTAATCAGAATTTAATCTTTAATCTGAATTTCCTCTTTAGTTAGAATTTCATTCATTGTTCGAATTTTCTTTATAATTAGAATTTCATCTTCAGTTAGAATTTCTTCATTAATTTCCTCATTAATTCGAATTTCCTCTTTACTTTGAATTCTCTCTTTAATCTGAATTTCTTCTTTAGTGAGAATTTCCTCTTTTGGAAAGAATGAATTAAGATTTGGAAAAGAGTCCGTGGAGCTTAGATTTGATGCGAGGTAGGCTAGTGGTGTTCCCATAAACTTGTAAGAATCCAGAAACCTAATACGAGTTAAAGGTTTTGTGAATATCATTTTTGCAAATGAAATATACTTTTGACTTGTGTTTGTTATGGCAGAAATATTCCCTGGTGTTTTTGAAAGTTCATTTATAAATAGATGTGTATCATAGTTGGCACTGTTGTGAAGAAAGACTGGAATAAAAGAAGGTAATTTATAATTAAGATTACAACAGGAATGAGCGGGACCTCTATATTTACCAGTAAGATGACAATGATCCCTAACTTTAGACTCCTTAATTTCCCCCTCACAAATATGACAGATATTGTTCTTTCTAAATTCTAATTTTTCTTCTTTGGTTAATTTCATCGGTTCATTTGTTTCTTTAATTAATTTAGTGAGTCTTGTACAATCCTTTTCTAATCGTTTTACAAACTCTTGTGAAGCTTTTTTCCACTATAATGTTCAAGTTTGTTATACTTTTCTCCAACAGATGATTTGATATAATAACAGAAACCACAAGGAATATGTTTTTGATATTTATTTGTATATGATTCTTTTGGATTAGGAGAAGCAGTATTTATCTTTTTAAGGATACATTCAAAATCAGCGTATATCACAAATCGGTGCATGATAGATTTATTATAATCTTCAAAAGAAATCTTTTCACCAGGTTTAGGCATTGTAATTACAGCTGATTTATGATTACTACAATATTTTGAATGTTGTTCTAATCGTTCTTTTGTATGAAATGAATTAAGACATCGCTTACAAGGATATATTTTGTTTGCTGTTCTGAATACCTGAGAAGAGATTAATCTTGATAAATTATTGATGTATGTGTAATGTGAATTCTTTCCAACACTAAAATATAAAAGGTCAATGTGTGTTTCTTCATTTTTATAGTTGTTTGAAATTTTTAATATTTGAACTTTGTTTGTATCCGTTAATCCATATACATTAATAGAAAGATTATTCTTTTTCTCAAATTTAGGAATATCTGTTAGTGGCATTGGGAATTTAAAATCTTTAATGTCCAAGGTATTCTCATATTTCATATATTGTTTTACTCTTTCTGAATTACATTTTGGTGGATGAAAGTGAGCAAGAACAGACCAGAGAAAACATTTATTATCATTGTTCTTAATATTAACAACTGCCTTCTTTAGTTTTATTTCTTTTGGTAATTCAATATAAGAAGAAGCTTTAAGAGGGTTTGATTTTAGAATGTGTATATCTAAAAAGATGATTTTTTTAATATTGAATCCACTTCCTACCACTGTATTATCAACATCCTCCTCTTGTTTTGATAGTTCTTCATAAACCCCACTATTCAAAAAATCTTGAAATGATGTTAGAAAATGAAGATCTGTTCTCGTATAAGGAGTTTGTTCTTCATCTTGTCTTTTCATATTCATTTTCACTCCCAGATAAAACTTTAAAGTTTTCATTTCTTTTAATGTCTTTTTAATAACTTTTTCAACATCAGGTTTCACTATTTCAATTGATTCAGCTATTGATGATGAACCGGGTTCTCCAAATTGAAAAATCCTTATTTTTATATGCCCTTTAAATGCCCCATCAGTGTTTTCAATATAATAGTCTCCCTTAACTTTAAACTCATTTTTCTGGTGTTTTTGTGATTGAAGATGTCTATTATAACTACTCTTCAAAACATCCTTTGAGCAGATATCACAATGTTTTCTTTCCAACTCAAGAGGAGATATTTTATGAAATAGATTAAATGTGTGTTTGTTGGTTCGGAGGTGTTTTCTATAATGTTTATATTTGTGATTACAAACATCGCAGTATGTTGTATTCACCATATTTATATAATAAATCTTTGCTTAAACTAAAATTTTCTTGATGAAAATTTCGTTTATTTTGCAGGTGAATCTGTGCTTAAAACCATTTTATCCTCCAACTTTTTCACTTAATAAATACAATGTTTCAAGACACAAAAGACAAGTTTCAATCAATCCCTTCATTTGTTAAAGATACTGAGAAATATGTCAAGGATGTAAAATTGAACAAAGATAAATATAACAACTATTGGATAAAAACAATTATGGTAAATAATATGAGTTCTTCAATTTCCTTCAGTGGAAGGGCTTTTAGTATACCTGGTAGAACATCAATTAAAATATGTCTAACAAAAGTTTCTCCTCTCCTTCTGGTAATATATTCAAAACTAGAAAAAGCAATGAAACAAGAAAAAGTATCAAAAAACAAAAACCTTATGGATGAAGCTTTAGAAAGAAAAGATAAGACCATCTGTAATATGCAAGGAGAAATTTGTATTTTTTTCAACAACCCTAAAGATGTAAATCCTGCTGAAATAAAGGATGTTAATATATCAGGTGAAATGACATTTCGTTCAATAGTAGTTAACGATCATTTTAAAATTACCTTTAATATAAAAAATGTCGTTGAATCTGGTAATGAAAAAAAGTATATTGATATCGATGGTAATATTATTAAATATGAGTCAATATACAACTGAAAGTATAGATTAATTTCAGTTTAAGTAAAGTTTTACTTTATAAATATGCTAGACTTTCCTGATTCTACATATGACAAATTTGAGAATTGTCCTGCGTGTGAAAGACGGGGATTAAACACAGAGTCAAAAGCCTATAAACAATGTATATTCTGTGATTATCTTCTAATTAATGAAAATAAAAAATATAAAAAGGAAAATAATTCTTTTAGATTTACACCAAAAATGAATTACTTTACAAGATTGATTAGAGAAATGAATGTAAAGTATGAGGGTGATAACACACCTTTCCTTACAAGGGAAGAAACTGAACGTATTAGAGAAATGTTCAAAGGATTGTTGTTATATATTATTCATGGATGTAATTTTCAGGGAAATATCAACACAAGATATTGTATAAATAAAATAATGGATTATCTTGAAATTAAACCTGAACTTAGGATAAAATATAGAGTTTCTAAAAAAGCAAATAATAAATTAAATAACCTGTTTTCCAAATATATAAATGAATGATTTTTTACCCATTTGGGAAAATAAGATAAAATTTAACAACCACAAAAATCTCCCAAATTCATTAAGATGTCTCATAGTTGGTTCAAGTGGATGTGGATAAACCTGCTTACTTTTAAAGATGCTCCTCACTCCCAACTTTTTAGATTATGATAATTTAATAATTTTCACAAAGTCGAGTTTTCAACCAAAGTATCAACTACTCTCACAAGGTTTTAATGCTGGTCTTCAAAAAGAAGATATAATCGGTTTATTTAAACGTCAAAAAAACCTAAATGATTATAACATTGAAGATATAATTCAACTATTTTGTGATACACAGAGATGTAAAAAGAATTCAAATCCGATAACTTGTGTTCTTAGTGATAATACGGATGATATACCGTCTCCCCAAGATTTGGATAAATAAAAAAAGAACCTCGTTATCTTTGATGATTGTGTTAATGAGAGAAACCAAACGGTAATGGACAGCTACTACACAAGAGGGAGACATTCTTCTTGTAATTGTATTTATCTTAGTCAATCGTACTTTCAACTTCCTCGTCGTTCCATCAGAAACAATGCTAATACTTTTATTTTATTCAAGTTAAATTCAATAGATATCAATAATTTTTGGAGAGATAATTGTTCTACATTATGTAGTAAAAAGAAATTTGAGGATTACATGAAGCACACGACTGAAAAATATAAATATATTGTTGTGAAACAAGATGAGATATTAAGGGATATATTTTTTGTTTTATAAACAATTACATATATAAATGACAACTATTATTATAAATCTTGTGGGTAAATCTGCTTCTGGAAAAAACTTTCATAAATCAAGGTTCTTGTGTAGTACAAATGAGAATATTGTAAATTTACTTAAAAAACACCCCGTGATACGCATTGTATCAACAACAACTAGAGCAATAAGACCTGGAGAAGTAAAAGGTGAAGATTATCACTATATTTCAGTGGAGGAACATATGCGATTGAGGAATGAAGGTCAAATATTTGAGGAGGTTTCTCTTGGTACAACAAATATTCACATTGTAAGAGTGAGTTCAGGAAACTAAAATCTGGTGGTCTTGGGATATTAGAAACTAATCCAGAAGGAACGAGACAAATTATTAAACATCTGAGCGGATTGAAGATTTTATCATTCGGTTTTGATGTTGATGAAGAAACTCAACGCAAACGTATGTAAAGCAGAGATGCAAGTATTAGTGAAGAAGAAATTACAACTCGCATTAATGTTAATAAAGAATTTGATTAAATATTTAAAGAAAAGGATTTATTTGAACACATCTACTTGAATGATGAAGAAAAGGAAAATTTCCCTGTTGATCTTTACAATTCATTAAATGATATTTTACAATAAATAAATGGATGCAAAAGAAAGAGCAAGAAGATTTAAGGAACATCAAGAGTTGGTTTCAAAAGTTGTAAAACAGCAGGAAGACATAAAGAAGAAACGCAGACAGAAACTAACGGGCGAAGAAGCATTTGAAAGAAAACAAGAGAAATTTTTTAAACCACTTTTAAAAACTTCCCAAGAAAAAATGAAAGATGTTTCCACAGTTCCCACAGTAGAATATACTCCTAAAAAACTTCAAATGTTAAAAGATTTTGATGAAATTATGGAGGAAGAATTAGAGTATTTAGGAGAATTAGAATATGATGATGAAGGTTTATTTCAACAACTGGAAGAGATTAATCGACCCCCTGATTATATTGTGAATGCTCTTCAAAACAATGAATATTCAGCGGATTCAAAAACCAAAGCAGGACTCATTCCAACAGAACAACCAGCAATATTTCATCTTGTTCAAGAAAAGGTATTGATATTTAATGATGAATTAAGGTTCTTGGGTTCTGCTCAACCAACTCAACATCAGCCATTTTAGACCAGTTGATGAACATGAAAATAATTAATAAATATCAATATAAAGACATTTTATCTCATATTAAATAAGATGAGAAGCATAATCCTTAGTTTCAATTTCACAACAAGCGACCACACATCTTCATTCTTTTACCCACTACAACTTGACCCAACAAAAGAATATGAGGCATCTTTATTGTCCATGGAAACTTATAATACCTTATTTAATATAACCGAGAAAAATGACAAGTTTAGTTATAATCCGGGAAGTGGATACAAAACGATAACAGTCTCACCCGGAGCATATGAGATTTCTCAAATATCTTCCGAAATTGCACGTCTTATAAAAGAACAGGGTGATGAACCAAAAAATATTGTTATAAACATTCAAAAACATACTTCAAAATCAACGATTAAAGTTAAAAAATAACTACAAGGTTGATTTCACAATTGATAATTCATTTAGAGAGTTATTGGGTTTCTCCTCAAAAAAGATTGAAACTAATGGGATGTTTTACAGTGATAATGTCATTCAAATATCCTCAGGAATAAATTCGGTGTTAATTCACTGTGATTTGATTGATGGTGCTTATAATGATGGGAAAAAACAAATACAATATTTTCATTCAGCGCATACTCAACCCCAATTGGTTATAAATTCAATATGGAACCCAAAAATTTGGTTTATCTACCTGTGTCAGGAAAAACCATACACAGAGTAAATTTTAGGATAACCGACCAAGATAATCGTGTGATTTCTTTTAATGGAGAAGTTATATCCATCAGAATTCACCTACGTGAAGTTTTCCAATAAATAAATACGATGGTTATTGTGAGGAAACACGAGTTGGGAAAATATAAAATAATTACAGGGGATGGGATGTTCCTTTCCCCATACTACAAGGGTGAAGGTATGTATCTTGGTAGAGGATACTATAAACCTAAGAGACAAAGGGGTGTTGGACATCAATTTAGAGGAGATGGGATAATTGATACTCTTATGGGTATTGGTTCAACTATTCTTAAACATAAAGATCTAATTGGTTCAACTGCTTCTGCTGTGGGAAATGTAGCAGGTGCTGTAAAGAGCATAAAAGATGCCCAGAAGGAATCTCATAAATTACAAGCAATAAAAGAAATTAAGAAAGGCAAAACTCAGTTGTCCCCCCAAGAACGACAGAAATTAATTCGAATACTTGGATCAGGGTTTCAAAAGTTTTAACATCTTTTTTCCTAAATAAATACAAGTATGGAAGCAATTGATAGTATCTATGATTTGGATGATACTATTATTATCTCAAACTCCACTAAAAAAGAAGATTACTTCAAGGTAAATGCAATAACTGGAACAGACTGGAATACGAATGGTACTAAAAGTTTTGAAATAAATAATCAACAAACCTATTTGAATCTCTCCGAAAGTTTCTTGTGTAAATTTAAATTCACTAAAGCTGGCAATAACACAAACGCTACACTTGTAAATGATTTCTTCTGGAAAATGTTTGATAGTGTGCGTTTGTATATTGGAACACAAGAAGTTGAAGCGGTTGATTATGTCTCTGCTGTATCTGAAATGATGAAATTTACACTCTATACATTCAGTGATAGAATGGGAAAGGGGTCTGTCGAAGGTTTTATTCCTGATATGTCAACGGGAACAAACACAGACCCTGGATATACTCAAAGGAAAGGAATGTATAATGATGATACAAAAGCAGAAAATAGTTTTACTGTGGCAGTTCCTCTTAAAGGTATATTTGGATTTTGTGATCATGATAAAGTTCTGTATGGTCTTAAAATTAGATTTCAACTACAAAGGAATGATAATGAAAATAGATTGCTTTTTGGTGTTGGTAGTGCTTTTGGTGAACAGAATAAATTTGTAATTGAGGAGATGAGTTGGTATATCAGTGAATATACTCCTAATCTTAAAACAGAAGAGATGTTGAATTGAAGACTTAACTCAAAGAAACCACTCATTGTATCATACCTCAAAAGAAGATGTCAACACGTTAAACTCAACCAAACTACTTACACGTGGAATTTGGGTGTTCTGGAAGGAAAGCCACGATATCTGTGGATCATTTTTAAAAAGCCAGATGGTGATACTGCGACTGATAAGAATAATGCATTGAGTGATAATGCTAAGGTGAAACAACTTCGCGTTTCTCTAGATGGAACATTTTATCCACGAGATAGATTGGAAATTAATTGGGAAAAAATGATTTTGCTGAAGCATACAAGTCTTACCAAAAGGTGTGTGAAAGTAATGGAAATAAAGAACCTATTTTGGATATGACAGCATTTAAAAGTTTGTATACAATCTATGCGTTTGACCTGAGCGCTCAAAAGGAAACTATAAAGTCTAATCGAGTGGATACTTCCCTATACATTGAAAGAGGAGAGAGTGAAGAAGTTGATACATATTGTTTGCTTTTGGAAGAAACAGAATTGCAGATTAATACAGATAATGGTGTGATGATTAGTCTCACATAATTTTTTGTTAAATAAATGAGTGGCAAAGTACCAACTGGGGTATATGTTAATCAAATCAATCTTCATAAACTATCATCTTGTGTTCAAAATCAAAAGCCTTGTACGATTAACGTTAATACAATTCAGAGAAAAGGAGCAGTAAGAATTGATGTTTTGCTCACAAGAGAACAGGTTAAAATCTTGAATGACACTGGCTCACTTAAAATTAAAATGACAAAACCAATGTTGAAAAAATATTCAATAAGAGAGACGAGTGGAGGATTTCTCCCATTTCTAATTCCTTTATTTGCTGGTTTAAGTGCGGTTGGAGCATTGACGGGTGGTATTTCAACAGCGGTGAAAACTGCCAACGAAAGGAAGGCTCAACTCCAGGCTCAAAAAGAATTGGAAAGACATAACAAAGAGTTGGAGAAACAAATTAGTGGAAGTGGTGTAATTGTAGATTTTGCTGAAAAACTTGAAGGTCTGCCTGATAAAGCGAGCTTGTTAGTTGGAGATATGCTTTCTTCTATAGCACAAGCAGGTGTAAAATTAACGAAAAGAGGTAATGGATTATATCTTTCTAATAAATAAATGAGCATTGATGAGTGGTTTAAAGAATTTGGAAAGAATACAACATCAAATTTACAACTTGTCAAATATTGTAAGAAATTAAAAATTCATAATGTGGTTATTTGTATGAGAGATGAATTAACAAATGTGCCGAAACATACAAAGAATATTATTATGAACTTAGAAGATAATAATGGGAACGGTTCTCATTGGGTTTGTATTTTTAATAGTCAAGACAAATATTATTTTGATAGTTTTGGTCTTCCACCACCTGTTGAAGTCATAAAATTCTTACAGAATGGTGTTTATCAAACATTTCAAGTCCAAGAATTAAATTCCAAGTGTTGTGGTCAATTATGTCTATATGTGTTATTTCAACTCAACAAAAATAAAAAATTTTATGATATTATTTTTAATCTAATATAAATGACTTATGTTGGTAAAGATGGTTCTATTTTGGTGTATCTCAAGAACTGGATATTGATTTATCAAATTATTACACAAAGGCACAGGCTGAACGACATAAATATAATATAACCAAAAATATTAACATGAAAAATGCTTATAAATTAAAAAATTATCCAAGCCCGACTGACGCGAATGACTTGGTGAGATTAAGCGATTTATCACAATATATATCCTTAAATAAAACGGCCGTGTATTCCAAAGATACAGAAGTGTTGATATTATCTCCAGGTCATACAGAATTCACAGTTCGAATTAAAATAAATTTTTATAAAGAAGGGCGTATCGTTTGTATGAGAATAGAACGATGGGGGTATGATATGAATGATTTAGGGTATAATTGGTCATTTAAAATTAACCTCGAAGACCTGGAACAATTAAATCAGTCTCGTAAGGAAGAATATTATCCACTTGGTATCGAGAATGAGTTTTGTGGGGCCACGATTAGTAAACAACAAATAAAAGAATTTAATATGGGTAAATATAATAATGGTTTTGCCCTTGTTTATATCATGAAAACAGAAAAAACAGGATTATATATAATAAGTAAGGAAATACAAAATGATTTAACTATGGGAAGATGGGGAGGTGTTTCGTGTCATAATATTATTCTAACATATATTTGTAATACATAAATGACAGCAAGAAGGCTTCAAGAAAATTATCATTTCTGTGTCCAAGCATACCTTCAAGAAAAGGGTATTCGGTATTTTAATAAATATGTTCTTCAACATAAGAATGAGGTATTTTCAATAAAAGATTGGCATTATGCTGATGTTGAGAAACCGACAACTTTAGATTTAATTAGAATGTTAAATAATGAAAAAATTATAAAGTTAAGAAAAGGTAAGGCTCTTTTAGAAATTCAAAAGAAATTTTATTGGTTTCCTGTTGTAAAAAAAATTATTTTGGATACAGGAATAACAAGAAATCCTGATGAATATATGTATAATATTCTATGGGGTGTAAGCGATTCAAGGATAGTAAGGGATGAGGAAGGAGTTGAAGAAGAGAGGGAAGAGGAGGAAAAGGAGAAGAGGGAGAAGAAAGAGAAGGAGGAAAAAGAGAAGAGAGAGAAGGAGGAGAGGGAGAAGAGAGAGAGGGAGGAAAGAGAGAAGAGAGAGAGGGAGGAGAGGGAGAAGAAAGAGAAGGAGGAAAAAGAGAAGAGAGAGAAGGAGGAGAGGGAGGAAAGAGCGAGACAAAATAAATATCAAAATATGGAAACCAGTGAGATTAAAAAAAGATTGGTGGTATTACAGAAAATAACTCAACCCACCGAGGAGGAAAACAAAGAATTGACAAGTCTATTTGCAATACTTTCGACAAGAATATTGACATCGACAAGCTATTCATTTTAATTCAAGTTTTTCATTTTTTTTCTTAAATAGATGGAGGAGAGAGTGAAGGCATTTCTAAGGATTCTTTATGTTTTAAAAATTAAGATTCAAATGTGCATGTTGGAAACTAAAAAGGTTTTTGCACTCTGCAGGAATTTTTCACATAAATAAATGAGTTATTGTCTCAAATGTAAAAAGAAAACTAATACTAAAAATATTTCATTTATTAAAAGTAAAAATAACAGGGTTATACAAAAAGGTATATGTTCGGTGTGTGGTTCAAAAAAAAAATCAATTTATCTCCAAACACAAACGAGGAGGAGATATACAAAAGTTTTTATGAGGAAGTAAATTTACAACTACTGGAATACCAGGGGAATTACATCTTCCAGGGTATTCTTTCTGTGGTCCAGGCACAAACTTAGATAAAAGATTAGATGAGGCAGACAATCCTAAATCCTGGAGTAAGCCCATCAATAGAGTTGATGAAGTGTGCATGAGACACGATATTGATTATGGGAATACCACAACGTTGGAAGAAAAGCATGAAGCCGATAGAGAAATGTTGTATAATTTGTCTCTGATACAAAATCCAACCTTGAGAGAAAAAGTTGATCGGTTAATTGTGAAGAAGATGATCAGTGTTAAATTGAAACTTGGACTTGGAAATTCAAAAAACTTATAGGCTCTAATGATGTCATTAAAACTGAAGAGCAATTAGCTGATGAATTACATAAACCAATATTCACAAAGTTTCAGAGAAGGAAAGTTTATTCCAAGGAAGTTGATTATATCTGGTCTGCTGATTTGATTGAACTCAATAATGATAAGGGGTACAAGTATGCTTTAACCGTTATTGATTTGAGGAGTAGATACGCATGGGTTGTACCATTAAAAAACAAAACAGGTAATACTCTTATGTTAGCCTTTCAACAGATATTTAATAAAAGTAAGAGAAAACCTAAAAAATTGTGGACTGATGAGGGTAGAGAGTTTTATAACAAGACATTTATGAATTTTCTAAAAAATAACAGTATTACATTATACAGTACCTTTAATGAAGGGAAGGCAGTTGTTGTTGAACGTTTTAATCGTACCTTAAAAGAGAGACTATATAAAAAATTCACACAACTCGGATCATAACAATGGTCATCTTTTATTCAGGATATTGAGGATAAGTATAATGACACGATTCACACGTCAACAAATATGAAACCATCAGAAACATTTACAAAATTAAAATATGAAAAAGAGATTAATGTCAGAAAACCTAAGTTCAAAGTTGGTGACATCGTAAGAATATATAGGTGGAAATCTCATTTTGAAAAGGGTTATATTAAACGATGGACGAACGAACTTTTTAAAATTGTTGATGTAATAGATACGGTTCCTTGGACTTATAAGATATATGATTTGGAAGGGGAAGAGATTTTAGGTTCATTTTATTCACAGGAATTACAAAAGACAAAGATAAATTGAAATTTTTTGACTCCGCCCCTTTTTGACTCCGCCCACACAAAACCCACCCACATAAACCCCACCCCACACAAGCTCCACACAAACCCCACCCCACACAAACCCCACACAAACCCCACTCAAACCCCCCACAAGCACCACACACAAACTCCACACACACACACCCCTCACAAGCTCCACACAAAAACTCCACCCCACACAAGCTCCACACACACAAACCCCACACAACCTCCCCCCAACATTCATCATATTCACATAATTAGTGATTAGTTAATTAATTCCCCACACACAACATGTTTATTTAATTAAAAAATTAGCCACCCATCTACACAAGCTCCACTCATCCACCCATCCACCCATCCATTTATCCACACAAACCTGATCCACATAAGCCTCATCCACATTCACCCCTCCCACATAAGCCCCACCGAAGTCCCGCCCACATAAACCCTGCCCACATAAACCCTGCCCACACAAACCCCACCGAAGCCCACCCACATAAACCCCACCGAAGCCCCGCCCACACAAGCCCCACCCACATAAAAGCCCTCCCATAAGCCCCGCCCACACACGCCCCGCCCACACAAGCCCCGCCCACACCGAAGCCCCGCTCACATAAACCCCACCCACACAAGCCCCGCCCACACAAGCCCCACCTCCTCATCCCCCCTGTGCGCCCCCACCTTTGACCCACCACCTCCCTCATCCCACCCCCACCCTTCCCCACACACACACACATGGGGAGGGGAGGGGTGGGATGAGGGGGTGATGGGTCATTGGGGGAGCGCACCTACCCCCCCCCACCCCCTCCCTCTCCTTAATGTCTTGATCCTTTTTTTGAAATTCAAAATCAAGTAATTGTAAACAAAACAAATATAATTAATCAAAATTGAAAATATTAAATATTCATTTGCGAGAATGTATAATCTTTCCCAGCAATCTTCTTCAGATGTCTTGTGATTTCGAAACTCAGACACCATATTCTGTTTTGAAACAAAAAGTGGATAATATTTAGGTTTTATAAAGATAATTACATGGTAATATGAGAAAGCCTGGTGTTGGTTCTAAGTTCAAGCCTCGTTGACCACTGAATTAACACACCAGGAGGCCGACTCAGCCTGTCATCCTTCCAAGGCCAATAAAATGAATTCCAGTGTACTGGTAAAACCACGTCCAAACTAATGATGCAACCAACATAAGACGACATTCCAAAGAGAGAGTGATATTAATAAACAAATAACTAAATAATAATTCAGAAACATTTACCTCCAGAAAATCATGTGTTGTACCAGATTGCTTCAACAGCTGATGTTGTGTGATCGAGCTGAAAAAAAAAATTAATAATGAGTCAAGGGTATAGATGGAGAGACAGACAGAGAGAGGTAGGTAGAAAGACAGACAGAGGGAGATACAAAGAGACAGACAGGGAGAGATAGAGAGAGACAAACAGACAGGGAAAGAGACACACACACACACGCACACACACACACACACACACACACACACACACATATATATATATATATATATATATATATATATATATATATATATATATATATATATATATATATATATATATATATATTCACACACA
>NW_028223217.1:0-12500 GCF_056783735.1 Eptatretus burgeri
AATCGCAAACGATGAACAACTGAATATTGAAACAAGAAACACCGCCGAGACATTTCACCAAACGATGTGCACGCTTGAGATAGGGTTATATGCTGGTTTCTGGTCTACTGCTCTTGGTAGATTTGATCATACGAGTAAAACCCTTCAGTCGCAAGCTTCCGATCTCAACACAGCCGTGCAGCTCCTCAAGTCACTGACGAGCTTCGTGCAGTCATTACACGATCAGTTTGATAGATTCATTGTTGACGGAGAGGAATGCTCAGGTACGGAGGAATTCACTCGCGGATCGCGTAGACGAAAGCGTAATGTCCGCCTCGCTCCCTTGGACTACAGACACACCCCAGAAGTAGAACTAGACGCCAAGGAGTCCTTTCGCATCAGTGGATACGTTGCAGTGATCGACGTACTGCTGTCGCAGTTGGAAAAGCGTACAAACGCTTACAGCGAGATGAGCGACAGATTTGGATTCCTGCGTGCGCTTGTTCAACTCGAAGTGGAGCAGATTCGAGAGTCATGCTTGAAGCTCGTCGAGCTGCATCGAGGGGGGTGAGAGGGAGCGAGGGGGGTGAGAGGGAGCGAGGGGTGAGAGGGAGCGAGGGGTGAGAGGGAGCGAGGGGGGTGAGAGGGAGCGAGGGGGTGAGAGAGACGGGGGGAGCGAGGAAAGAGACGAGAAGTGAGAGGTTTGAGCGATAGAGGCTTCGAGAGGACGAGTGGTTTGAGAGGGGCATATTTGCGCCATATGCTTCATGCGCTGAAGCGAGGGTGAAGGGCGGGGGTGAGAGGGAGCGAGGATTGCGCGCATGAGAGGAACGCTGCTGGGTGAGAGGAGCGCGGTTGTGAGAGAGCGAGGGGTGAGAGCGAGGGGTGAGTGCCATACCTGCGGTTTGAGAGCGAGGGTGAGAGCTGAAGGGTGAAGGCTGCTGCTGAGAGAGAAAGCGAGAGGGGGTGAGAGGAAGCCGAGAAGTGAAGGCTCATGCCATATTGAAGAGCGCAGGTGATACCTGCGCGACGCCTGCGCCACGTGAAAGCACGTGAAAGCGCCACGTTGAAAGCGCAAAGTGAGAAAGCGTACCAGGTCACATCGAGCGCACTAAGCGGAAGGTAAATGAAGAAGAAGAAAGTAACCAGCGAAAGTAACAAAGCTGAGAGCGCAAACGAAACCGTAATAAGCGAGATAGCCTCGTAAAGGGAATAATAAGCGCACTACCGCCCACTATGCATGAGATGCATCAAATCATTTGCGACCATTGTTTGCATGAGATAACCGTTAAGAGATAACAAAATATTTGCGCACCATGAGATAACAAAGCCTTGAGATAACCAAACGAGATAACCAAATGCTGAGATAATAAGCTCTTGCACCACGTTGGCTCCACTCCACGGCTCAAGTACTACCGCGTCTGCGCACCACTGCCATTCGTATGCTCAAGTACCATTGTAGCTCAAGCACCACTGCCCGAGCAGATAACAAGCGCGAATGACAATGCCTTGAATTCGCGCACCACGTTGCCTGCGCACTACAAACGAGATAACCAACGGCCCGGCACCACTGACTCATGAAGATAACCACGCGCCTGCGCAGATAACAAACGAGATAACAAATAAAGGAATAACCATGCACCACGCGTCTGACAAATGCCCGAGATAACCTGCGCACCACGCGAGATAACAAGCGAATAACAAAGCAGATAACCGGCAGATAACGCGTCAGAATAACCACGCGCTCCGAATAACAAGCGAGATAACGCGTCCGGCACCACGCGCCCAAAGGAATAATAAGCTGAATAATAAGCACAAACCTGCGAGCGCTAAGCAAAGAGATAACAAGCGAGAGTAACACCTGCGAGCCCATAACAAGCGAGATAACACACCTGCGTTGGCCCATGCCATAACAAGCGAGATAATAAGCGAAAGTAATAAGCGAGATAACTAAGCACAGAGATAATCAAGCGCAGAGATATTCTGGCGAAAACATACCGTAATGTGAGAGAGCGAGAGTAAAGCGAAAGGTGAGAGGAAAGCCGAGGGGTGATAGAGGCGCGAGGGGGTGAGAGCGTAGGGGTGAGGGGTGGGCGAGGGGTGAGAGCGAGCAGGGGTGAGAGAGCGGGGTGAGCGAGGGGTGAGAGCGAGGGGGTCAGAGCGAGGGGTCAGAGAGCGAGGGGTCAGGGAAAGCGAGGGGTCAGGAGAGCGGGGGTCAGAGAGCGAGGGGTCAGGAAGCGAGCGAGGGGTCAGAGCGAGGGGGTCAGAACGAGGGGGCGAGGACGAGAGAGCGAGGTGAAGTCAGGTGTCGAGAGCCAGGGGTGAGAAAACGAGGGGTGAGAAGAGAGCGAGGGGTGAGAGAGCGAGGGTTGAGAGAGCGAGGTCAGAGGCGAGGGGTCGAGAGCTAGAGGGGTCAGAGCGAGGGGTGAGAGCGAGAGGGTGAGAGAGGGTCGAGGGGTGAGAGAGCGAGGTGGTCAGAAACGAGGTCAGAAGCGAGGTCAGAGCGAGGGGTCAGAGAGCGAGAGGTCATATATTTGCGAGGGTCAGAAGCGAGGAGTGAAGAAGCGATTTGCGACGCAAAGTGAGAGAGCGAGGTTGAGGGCTCGGCGTTGCCAGAGCGAGGGGTGGGGAAGAGCGCTACGGACGGGG
This sequence comes from Eptatretus burgeri, assembly GCF_056783735.1. NCBI lineage: Eukaryota > Metazoa > Chordata > Myxini > Myxiniformes > Myxinidae > Eptatretus > Eptatretus burgeri. The sequence continues at coordinate 2,629 of NW_028223217.1, forward strand.
ATGCTGGCTCGAGCGATGCACTACACGTTGCCTGGGGAAGAGCGGGAGGGTGAGAGCTATTTTGCATCATAGAGCGGGAGGGTGGGGAAAGAGCGGAGGGGTTTGCGCATACTTGCTGAGGGAGGGGTTTGCGCGCGTTATTTGCGCGTTAGGGTGCGGCCGGGTTATTTGCGCGTGAAGGCGTTATTTGCGAGGGGTGAGGCGGAGGGGTGAGAGAGCGAGGGAGGGGTGCTATCTATGTGCTAAGTTATCTGGCCCGAGGCGAGGTTATTCGGCGCTGAAGGCCGAGGAGGGGTGAGAGAGCGTTATTCGCGCGTTATCTGGCGCGGTTATTCGAGACAGGTTATTTGCGCGGTTATTTGCGCGAGATGCGATGCGAGCGCGTTATTTGCGAGCGAGGAACGGTGCTATTATTTGCGCGTTATCTGGCGATGAGAGAGCGAGGGTAAGAGCAAGGCGGGTGAGCGCCACATCGGCGCGGTTATTCGGCGCGTTACCTGCGTGAAAAGAGCTGTTATTTGCGCGGTTGAATTTGCGTTAAGATCCAGGCGTTATCGGCGCGTTGTCGAAAGAGCGTTATTCGGGGGTGCGAAAGAGCGAGGGTGGCGATGAAAGAGCGAGGGGGTGCGCGAGGGGGGTGAAAGAAGCCTGCAGGGGTCTGCGTTATCGCGCCGTTACCTGAGCGCGTTACCTACATGCCGTTAACGGCGCGCGGCGCCTGCGTGCCGAAAATGAAGTCGCCGCATGAGAAGTCATAACATGAAGTCGCGGTTATCTATGAGAAGTCGAAAATGATTTGCGCGTTATTCGGCGTTATCTGCTGCCATGAAGTCAGCATTCGAGAGGTCGTAATGAAAGTCATGAGCGCCACATGAAATTCGCGCTATGAGAAGTCGTCATGCCAAAAAATGAGAAGTCGCGCCATGATTCATGCCATATTCGGCGCCATCATCGAGAAGTCATGAGAAGTCATGAGAAGTGGAAATGAAGTCATGGCGCCATAGTCTCATGAAGTGCGCCATATCAATTCATGAAAAAATGCTTAAGTTATTCATGATGGCGACATGAAATTTGGCGCGATGATCTGCGCGAGAGAGTCGAAAGACATGAAGTCAAATGAAGACATCATGAGAAGTCGAAAAATGAGAAGTCGAGAGACGAAATCGCATATTCCAGGGCGTAGAGTCATCATGAGAAGTCATGAAGTCGAGAGACGAGGCGTAATAAGGAGGAGTCGTAAAGTCGTTTTAAAGGAGAAATTAAAATGGAAATGCGAGATCATCATGAGAGGAGTCGATAAAAAATGAAGTCAGCATGAGAAGTCGTAAATGAGAAGTCATCATGAGAAGTCGAGAAAAAGTGAGAGAGTCATCATGAGAAGTCATGAGGATGATGAGGCGAATGTCATGACGAAGTCATGAGAAATTAAAATGACGAAGTGTAAGCAGAGGAATAAAACGAGGTCAAATTAAAATTTGGTAACAGATGACGAAAGGGTGGAAGACGAGGGGGATGGGCGGGGGTGGGCGGGGGTCAGAGACGAGGGGGATGAGAGAGCGAGTGGGACGAGGGGGTGGCGGGGGATGAGAGCGAGGATCAGATATCTGGTGATCAGAGACGAGGGTCAGGGGAAGGGCGGGGGTGAGAGATCGAAAAAGGGGGTGAGAGACGAGGGGTGAGACGAGAGCGGAGGTGAAGCGAGGGGTCAGAGAGCGAGGGTCAGAGAGCGAGGGGTCAGAGAGCGAGGGGTCAGAGCGAGGGGGCTGAAGAGCGGGGTCAGGAGAGGCGAGGGGGTCAGAGAGCGAGGGGGTCAGAGAGAGCGAGGGGTGAAGGCGAGGGGGTGAGAGGCGAGGGTTGAGAGCGGAGGGGTGAGAGAGGGCGAGGTTGGAGAGAAGCGAGGGGTGAGAGCGAGGGGAATGAAGAGCGAGAGGGTGCGAGAGCGGGGTCAGAAGCGAGGTGAGAGGCGGGGTCAGAGCGAGGTGAGAGGCGAGAGTCAGAGAGCGAGAGTGGTGAGAGAGGGGTCAGACGAGGTGAGAGAGGGGTCAGAGCGAGGGGTCAGAGCGAGAGGGGTCAGAGAGCGGGGAGGGGTGAGAGAGCGGAGGGGTCAGGGAGAGAGCGGCGAGGGGTCAGAGCGAGGGGTCAGAGCGAGGGGTGAGAGAGCGAGGGGTGAGAGAGCGAGGGGTGAGAGAGGTCAGAGAGCGAGGTGAGAGAGCGAGGGTGAGAAAGAGCGAGGGGATGAGAAAGGCGAGAGGGTCAGAGAGCGAGAGGTGAGAGAGCGAGGAGGGGTGAGAGAGCGAGGGGTGAGAGCGAGAGGGGTGAGAGAGCGAGGAGGGTGATGAGAGAGCGAGAAGGGGTGAGAGCGCGAGGATGGGTGCGAGAGCGAGGAGGGGTGAGACAGAGGAGGGGTGAGAGAGCGAGGAGGGGTGAGAGAGCGAGGAGGGGTGAGAGAGCGAGGAGGGGTGAGAGAGCGAGGAGGGGGATGAGACAGAGAGCGAGGGGGATGAGAGAGAGCGAGAGCGGTGATGAGAGAGCGAGGGGGTGATGAGAGAGCGAGGGGGAGAAGAGCGAGGGGGTGAAAGAGCGAGGGGGTGAAAGAGCGAGGGGGTGGTGAAAGAGCGAGGGGGTGAAAGAGCGAGGGGGGTGAAAGAGCGAGGGCGGTGAAAGAGCGAGGGGTGAAAGAGCGAGGGGGGTGAAAGAGCGAGGGGGTGAAAGAGCGAGGGGGGTGAAAGAGCGAGGGGGTGAAAGAGCGAGGGGGTGAAAGAGCGAGGGGGTGAAAGAGCGAGGGGGGTGAAAGAGCGAGGGGGTGAAGGAGCGAGGGCGGTGAAAGAGCGAGGGGGGTGAAAGAGCGAGGGGGGTGAAAGAAGCGAGGGGGGTGAAAGAGCGAGGGGGTGAAAGAGCGAGGGGGTGAAAGAGCGAGGTGAAAGAGCGAGGGGGTGAAAGAGCGAGGGGGTGAAAGAGCGAGGGGGTGAAAGAGCGAGTGAAAGAGCGAGGAATGAAAGAGCGAGGGTATTGAGAGCGAATGAAATGAGCGATGAAAGAGCGAGTCGGCATGAGAAGAAAAAAAGTCGTAGAAAGAGCGAGGGGGTGAAGAGCGAGGGGGTGAAGAGCGAGGGGGTGAAAAAGAAGCGAGGGTGAAAGATCGAGGGGGTGAAAGAGCGAGGGGGTGAAAGAGCGGAGGGTGAAAGAGCGAGGGGGTGAAAGAGCGATGAAAGAGCGAGGGTGAAAGAGCATAGGGTGAAAGAGCGAGGGGGGTGAAAGAGCGAGTCGAGAAGAGCGAGGGGGGTGAAAGAGCGAGGGGTGAAAGAGCGAGGGGGTGAAAGAGTCAGGGGTGAAAGTCAGCGAGGGGGTGAAAGAGCGAGGGGGTGAAAGAGCGAGGGGGGTGAAAGAGCGAGGGGGTGAAAGAGCGAGAGGGGGGTGAAAGAGCGAGGGGGTGAAAGAGCGAGGGGGTGAAAGAGCGAGGGGGTGAAAGAGCGAGGGTGAAAAGAGCGAGGGGGGTGAAAGAGCGAGGGGGTGAAAGAGCGAGGGGGGTGAAAGAGCGAGGGGGTGAAAGAGCGGTGAAAAAGCGAGGGGGTGAGAGAGCGAGGGGGATGAGAGCGAGGGGGAGAGCGAGGGGGTGAGAGCGAGGGGGGTGAGAGCGAGTGAGAGCGAGGGGGGTGAGAGCGAGGGGGTGAGAGCGAGGGGGTGAGAGCGAGGGGATGAAAGCGATGAGAGCGAGGGGGTGAGAAGCGCGAGGGGGGTGACAGAGCGAGAAAGAGCGAAGAAGACAGAGAAGGGGGGTGAAAGAGCGAGGAGGGTGAGAGCGAGGGGGTGAAGAGCGAGGGGGTGAGAGAGCGAGTGAGAGAGAGCGAGGGGGGGAGAGAGGAGGTGAGAGAGCGAGGGGGGTGGAGCGAGGGGGGAGGACAGAGCGAGGGGATGACAGAGCGAGGGGGATGACAGAGCGAGGGGGATGACAGAGCGAGGGGGATGACAGAGCGAGGGGGATGACAGAGCGAGGGGGATGACAGAGCGAGGGGGATGACAGAGCGAGGGGGATGACAGAGCGAGGGGGATGACAGAGCGAGGGGGATGAGAGAGCGAGGGGGGTGAGAGAGCGAGGGGGATGAGAGAGGGAGGGGATGAGAGAGCGAGGGTGAGAGCGAGGGTGAGAGAGCGAGGGGGTGAGAGAGCGAGGGGGTGAGAGAGCGAGGTGGGTGAGAGAGCGAGGGTGAGAGAGCGAGGGGTCAGAGAGCGAGGGGGTCAGAGAGCGAGGGGTCAGAGAGCGAGGGGGTCAGAGAGCGAGGGGTGAGAGAGCGAGGGGTGAGAGAGCGAGGGGTGAGAGAGCGAGGGGTCAGAGAGCGAGGGGTCAGAGAGCGAGGGGTCAGAGAGCGAGGGGTCAGAGAGCGAGGGGTCAGAGAGCGAGGGGTCAGAGAGCGAGGGGTCAGAGAGCGAGGGGTCAGAGAGCGAGGGGTCAGAGAGCGAGGGGTGAGAGAGCGAGGTTGAGAGAGCGAGGTTGAGAGAGCGAGGGGTGAGAGAGCGAGGGGTGAGAGAGCGAGGGATGAGAGCGAGAGGGGTGAGAGCGAGGGGGATGAGAGCGAGAGGGGTGAGAGCGAGAGGGGTGAGAGCGAGAGGGGTGAGAGCGAGAGTGGTGAGAGCGAGAGTGGTGAGAGAGCGAGAGGGGTGAGAGAGCGAGAGGGGTGAGAGAGCGGGAGGGGTGAGAGAGCGAGGTGAGCGAGAGAGAGCGAGGGGTCAGAGAGCGAGGGGTCAGAGAGCGAGGGTTGAGAGAGCGAGGGGTGAGAGAGCGAGGTTGAGAGAGCGAGGGGTGAGAGAGCGAGGAATGAGAGCGAGAGGGGTGAGAGCGAGAGGGGTGAGAGCGAGAGGGGTGAGAGAGCGAGAGTGGTGAGAGCGAGAGTGGTGAGAGAGCGAGAGGGGTGAGAGAGCGGGGGGTGAGAGAGCGAGGGGGTGAGAGAGCGAGGGGTGAGACAGAGCGAGGGGGTGAGAGAGCGAGGGAGGGGGTGAGAGCGAGGGGTGAGAGAGCGAGGGGGTGAGAGAGCGAGGGGGTGAGAGAGCGAGGGGGGTGAGAGCGAGGGTGAGAGAGCGAGGGGGTGAGAGAGCGAGGGGGGTGAAGAGCGAGAGGGGTGAGAGAGCGAGGGTGAGAGCGAGAGGGTGAGAGAGCGAGGGTAAGAGCGAGAGCGAGGGGTGAGAGAGAGCGAGGGGGTGAGAGCGCGAGGGGTGCGAGAGCGAGGGGTGCGAGAGCGAGGGGTGAGAGAGCGAGGGGGTGAAAGAGCGAGGGGGGTGAGCGAGCGAGGGGTGAGAGAGCGAGGGGTGAGAGAGCGAGGGGTGAGAGAGCGAGGGGTGAGAGAGCGAGGGGGGAGAGAGCGAGGGGTGAGAGAGCGAGGGGTGAGAGAGCGAGGGGGTGAGAGAGCGAGGGGGTGAGAGAGCGAGGGGGTGAGAGAGAGCGAGGGGTGAGAGAGCGAGGGGTGAGAGAGCGAGAGGGGATGAGAGCGAGAGGGAGTGAGAGCGAGAGGGTGAGAGAGCGGGAGGGGTGAGAGAGCGAGAGCGTGAGGGTGAGAGAGCGAGGGGGAGAGAGAGCGAGGAGGGGGGTAGAGAGCGAGGGAGGGGTGAGAGCGAGGGGGGTGAAAGAGTTTAGAGGTGAGAGAGCGAGGAGGGGTGAGAGAGCGAGAGGGTGGGGAGGTGAGAGAGCGGGGGTGAGAGCGAGGGGTCAGAGCGAGAGGGGTGAGAGCGAGAGGGTGAGAGAGCGAGGGGTGAGAGAGAGCGAGGGAGGGGTGAGAGCGAGGGGGTGAGAGCGAGGGGTGGAGCGAGAGGGTGAGAGCGAGGGGTGAGAGAGCGAGAGGGGTGAGAGAGCGGGAGGGGTGAGAGCGAGAGGGGTGAGAGAGCGAGGGGTGAGAGCGAGGAGGGGTGAGAGCGAGGAGGGGTGAGAGCGAGGAGGGTGAAAGAGCGAGGGGGTGAGAGAGCGAGGATGGGTGAGAGAGCGAGGATGGGTGAGAGAGCGAGGAGGGGTGAGAGAGCGAGGAGGGGTGAGAGAGCGAGGAGGGGTGAGAGAGCGAGGAGGGGTGAGAGAGCGAGGAGGGGGATGAGACAGAGCGAGGGGGAGATGAGAGAGAGCGAGGAGCGGTGATGAGAGAGAGCGAGGAGCGGTGAAAGAGCGAGGGGGAGATGAGAGAGAGCGAGGGTGAAAGAGCGAGGGGGTGAAAGAGCGAGGGGGTGAAAGAGCGAGGGGGTGAAAGAGCGAGGGGGTGAAAGAGCGAGGGGGTGAAAGAGCGAGGGGGGTGAAAGAGCGAGGGGGGGTGAAAGAGCGAGGGGGGTGAAATGAAGCGAGGAAAAATGGGGTGAAAGAAGCGAGGGGGTGAAAGAGCGAGTCGGGGGTGAGAGAGCGAGGGGGTGAGAGCGAGGGGTGAGAAGCGAAAAAGGGGGGTGAAGCGAGGGTGAGAAGCGAGGGGTGAGAGCGAGGGGTGAGAAGCGAGGGGGTGAAATAAGCGAGGGGGTGAAGTAAGCGAGGGGTGAAAGAGCGAGGGGGTGAAAGAGCGATGAGAAGCGAGGGGGTGAAAGTCGAGGCATGAAGTGAAAGAGCGAGGGGGTGAAATGAGCGAGGGGGTGAAATGAGCGAGGGGGTGAAAAGCGAGATCATGGGGTGAAAGAGCGAGGGTGAAATGAAGCGAGGAAGGGTGAAAGAAGCGAGGGGGTGAAAAAGAGCGAGGGGGTGAAAGAGCGAGGGTGAAAGAGCGAGGGGTGGGGTGAAAGAGCGATTGAAAGAGCGAGGGTGAAAAAAGCGAGAGCCAGAGACAGAAAAGAAGCGAGAGAAGTCGAAAAAATGAGCGAGGGCGGTGAAAGAAGCGAGGGCGGTGAAAAGAAGTCGTGAAAGAGCGAGGGCGGTGAAAGAGCGAGTGGCGGTGAAAATGAGAGCGAGGGCATGAAAGAGCGAGGGGGGTGAAAGATCATAGCTGAAAGAGCGAGGGGGTGAAAGAGCGAGGGGGGTGAAAGAGCGAGGGGGTGAAAGAGCGAGGGGGTGAAAGAGCGAGGGGGGGTGAAAGAGCGAGGGGTGAAAGAGCGAGTGGTGAAAGAGCGAGGGGTGAAAGAGCGAGTGAATGCTGGCATCTCCAGGCATATATAAGCATTTCAATGCATCCAAGAATTTGTAGGTATGATGATCAGGCATCATCCGTAGGGATGATGAGCGAGAAAAGTGAAAAAATAAGAAAATTATCGTAAAGAAACAGTTGTAGCCTGTTCCGAGTCAAGGCATTGTTGAGCAGGCCTCCCAAATATGGTGAATTAGGACCCCGGGGAGGGACAGCGACGTGACAAAGGATGAGCCTTGAGAAAGTATATGATTAAATAATGCCATTAATTATCTTCAAACGGGGTGTTTAAATTAACCCAAACACCCAGATTTCAGTCATACACTCCCTTGGACTTCCCTCAGTATGCAAGCAGTTTCAGGCTGATAGGTTTCATGGTTTGGGAGTTGTGGAGGGAAATACACACTGACTGACACACTGACATTTATTATTATAGATAGATGCATATACTGTGGAATCCCGACCTTTTTGGAATGGACATTCAGACACTGCATATTCGCGGTCTATAAAATGTGACCTGCTTCTGCATTTGCACTTTCCGTGTTGGTGGGTTTTTATTTATTTATTTTTACATTTCAGGACTGGTCTCCTATATCTACCACTGATTATATTAATTCAGCCTGGGAATTCTTCTCAAGAAACCTGCTCTCTCTCTCTCTCTCTTCTGCAGAGATTCATCCTACTTCTTCTTCAATTATCTTACCCTTCTTCATGCCCACGGTGTACTGAATCATGTGGTGAGGCAGTTGCTCTGAAACAACCTGCTTTCTCTTCCTGGAAGGCAAATCCGACTGAGGGCAATCTCAGTGCTTTTCCACAAATCCTGCAACAATCGTGTGTGTCTGCACTCAAGAGAGCAAGAAAACAACATCTGTCCAATATCAAGAATGAACTTTCAAACTTGTCTCCCTTCTTTAAAACCTGGTGGTGCCTTGTTAAGTGCATTTCTGGTGTATGCTTCCCTTCCCTCAATTCAAATGGCATCACACCGAGGATGCCCAGTCGGCGTCTGAATTTGGAGGCCAACTTTGAAATGTGGCTTGGCCAAGAGAGATCATGGCTGAGAGTGAGACCCAAGAGTTTAATGACTGAAGATCTTGGAGGTGGTTAGTGAGAAAGCAGATGGGAGGCTTTGCGGTACGGTCCTTTCAAAGAGAAAGAGTGAATGTGTGGGATTTCTCAGGATTGCAAGACATTCCAAGTGTTTGACCAGTTTGTGATTTTGTCAAGGTCTGAAGAGAGGCAAGAGGCTGCTGCCTGTCTGTCAGAAAGATGAGATGTCAATGGTGGAGAGTGGAGTCATCAGCAAAGAGGTAATAAGGATTTTCCAGAGATGCGGAGAGATAATTGATGAAGATTAGGAATAATATGTGGCCAAGAAAAATGCCTAGGGGTACTCCAGCCTTGACAAGGAGAGGAGAAGAAAGGGTTCTGTTGAGAGCCACATGTTGTTTCTGAGAGGGGAGGAAGTCAGCAAACCAAGAGTGGAGTTGGCCTTGGATTCCATATGCAGACCGTTTGGAGAGCAAGGCAGGATGACAGACCATCATAAGTTCAAGATATGTCCAGAGAGATGGCCTTGATTTCATGTCTGATATTGAGGGCTTCCAACCATTGTTGGGAGAATAGAAGCAGCATATCCAAGGTAAAGTGACCAGGTATGAATCAGATTTGATGATCTGAAATTAGGCTGTTGGAGAAAACGAATGATTTTTTTGTCAACTGTGGTGATGGATTCCATGACCTCCCTGATGATGGGTGGCAAGGTAATTGGTCTGTAGTTTTTACACCTTTTTATATCATGCTGCGATGTCTGATTTCCAAGCAGATGAAAGATGACCTACAGTAAATGACAGGGTGAAAATAGCAGAGAGAGGAAGTGCAAGATCATAAGAGCAGTTTTTCAGGACACATGAGCTGATGTCATCCGATCCAGTTGCAGAGTCAGAGTTGAAGCTTACCAGAAAGACACAGAATTCAGGAATAGTTGGGTAAAACTGGGAAGCATAGAGAAGGGTTAGGGACACACGATTTGGAAGCAAACACACAATTGAGGCATTCAGCCTTCTCACGAGTGGAGTTGGTGGTGGGGCCATTTGAAGTGAGGGATGGGATGGAAGGAGTACATATATCGAAGATATAAAGCTCATTCTAACCACTGACTCACTGACTGAAATTAAAGATCGGTACCTTCTGAGTGATGTAGAAAGCTGAAATTTTGCATGCCGATAAACATCGAAGCTGATACACCAGGAAAAAAATCACAGAACCATCGGAAAACATCCATAAATGAAAATAAAAATAAATAAACGGGAAAAGTAAATGGAAAAATTAAATGCAAGTGAGTGACCCGAGACAATGGGGAAGAATGGTAATTTTGTGGTCCGACAGATATTGAAGCCGATCCACGAGCAAATATCACAACTGTCGGACACAGCATCTGTAAACGAAAATATAAATAAATGAATAAAATACATTAAAATAAATACATGAAAAATCAAATGCGGGTGAGTGGCTCGAGACAATGGGGAAGCACGGTTCATTTTTGCTTTCAATGTGTAAGCATACCATACCCCGCGACATGTATATATATGAACTCAGGACCCTGGAATCCCAAGCCCACCCCTCTTGCCATTAAGCCAACACCAGGCATAGCATTCAAACAGGACGTGATTAATAGGTATTTTCTATATAGTCTTCACGGCTTCCCGGCCAGCTTTCTGGATGGCTTTACAGCCTGACTCACGGCTTCACTGACTGTGCCTTTTGTTTTTATATGTATGGATGTATATGCAT
>NW_028223218.1:5000-7500 GCF_056783735.1 Eptatretus burgeri
GTAATAACGTAGTAATATGCGGCGTAATGTGTGTGTGTAATAATGTGTGTGCGTATGTGTATGCGTATATGTGTGTGTGTCATGTGTGTGTGCATGTGTGTATGTGCGTATGTATGTGTGGCAAGTAATGTATGTAATAATATGCGTATGTGTATGTGCGTATGTATATTAATAATAATAATATGTGTATGCGTATATGTAATATATGCGTATGTGTAATAATGTGTATACGTAATATGTGTGTGTGCGTATGCATGTATATGTGTGTAATATGCATGTCACGTATGTGTGTGCGTATGCATCAATGTGTGAAAATGCATGTAGTATATGTCTAATATATAATAATAATAATACGTAATATATAATACGTAATAATGCATGCGTATGTGTGTATGTGTACGCGCAATGTAATGTAATACGTACGTAATAATGTGTGTATGCAATGTATGTGTGTATGTATGTGCATGTATATGCATGCGTAATATGCGGCTGTGTACATCGCTTTTGTATGTATGTGTCGTACGTACGTATGTATGCGTACGTACATGTATAATGTACATGCAATACGTATGTATGTCGTAATGTCTGTGCGTACGTATGTGTGTGCATGCGTGTGTGTGTGCGTGCATGTAATGTGTGTGTGTGTGCGTACGTAATGTGTGTGTGCGTGGCGTATCATGTGTGTGCGTGCGTGTGTGTGTGTGTGTGTGCGTGGTATGTGTGTGCGTGCGTGCGTACGTGTGGTTGCGTGATACGTGCGTGCGTGTGTGTGCGTACGTATGTGTGTGTGCATGTGTATGTGCGTACGTGTGTGTGCGTACGCGTAATAATGCGTACGTGTGTAATATGTGTGTGTGCGTACGTAATACTGTATGGACATTGCACGTAATGCGTATGCGGACGTACGTAATATGTGTGTGTGGCATGCGTGTGTGTGTGTGGTAATAATATGTGCGTGTGTGTGTATGTGCGTGCGTGTGTGTGTGCGTATGCGTAATGCGTGCGTAATGTGTGTGTGTGTACGTACGTACGTGCGGTAATGTGTGCGTGCGTGCGTGTGTGTGTGTGCGTCGTACGTGTGCGTGTGTGTGTGGTGTGTGCGTACTGTGCGTATGCGTACGTACGTGTGTGTGTGTGTGTGTGTGTGTGCACGTGTGTGTGTGTGTGTGTGTGTGTGTGTGTGTGTAAGTAATATCTCAATGTGTGCGTACTAAGCATGTGCGTGTGTGTTATTATGTGTGCGTACTGTGTGTGTGCATGTGCGTGTGTGTGTGCGTACGTAATGCGTATATGGCGTGCATATGTGTGTGTCGCGTAACGCGTGTGTGCGCATGTACACGTAATGCGTGCGTATATGTGTGTACTATTGCGCGTAATACGCACGTACGTGTGTGTGTGTCAATGTGTAATATAATGTGTATGTATGCGGACGTAATACGTAATGTGTCTGGTTGTGCGTATGTATGTGTATGTGTAATGTGTGTGTGTGTACGTGTGTGTGTGTGTGTGTGTGTGTGTGTGTATGTGTAATGTGTGTGCGTGGTGCGTGTGTGTGCGTGCACGTATATATTGATAATGGGCTTGTGCGCGTGTGTGTGTGTGTGTGTGTGTCGTATGTGTGTGTATGTGTGTGTGTGTGTGTGTGTGGATGTGTATGCGTAATGCAGTATCAGCCGTGTCATGTGAATGCGCTCATCAGCAGTGTGCGTGGACAACATATATCTCTTTTCTTTCATCAAATATATGCTGTGTATGTGTGTGGCAACAACAAATAGTATGTAATATGTATGTGTGTGTGTAATATATAATGTGTAATATGCATGCATGTCTGCCTGCGTGTGTGTGTATGTAATGTAATATGTCAATAATGTATGTAATAATATGCGTATGTATGCGTAATAATAATATGTATGCGCACGTATGCGCACGTATGTGTGTGTGTGTGTGTGTGTGTGTGTGTGTGTGTGCGTAATGTGTGCGTGTGCGTAATGTGCGTGTGTGTGTGTGCGATAATATTGACGTGTGTCGTATCAATGGCAAAATACGCACGTGTGTGTGTGTATCATCATCATCATCATCATCAATATTAATGTCATAGTAATAATGCGTATAAACTAATAAATGTGTGTCATGCTAATGTGTGTCAATATGTCTGCAGTTTTCGTGTGTGTGTGTGTGTGTCATGTGTGCGTGTGTGTGTGCGTGTGTGTGTGTGTGCGTGTGTGTGCGTGTGTGTGTCGCGTGCGTATGTGTGTGTGTGTGCGTGTGCACGTAATATAATGTGTGTGCGTAGTAATGTGCGCGTATTGCGTGTAATAATGGTGTGTGTGTGTGTGTGTAATGTGTGTGCGTGTCGCGTGTGTGTGTGTGTGTCGTGTGATAATCTGCGTGTGGTGTGTGTGCGTGTGCGTATATGTGTGTGCGTGTGTGTGTGTGCGTGTGTGTGTGTGTGTGTATGTCGTATATGTGTGTGTGTGCGCCAGGCGTGTGTGTGTGCTGT
>NW_028223218.1:12500-15341 GCF_056783735.1 Eptatretus burgeri
TGCGTGTGTCTATGTGTGTCTATGTGTGTGTGTGTGTGTGTGTGTGTGTGCGTGTGTGCGTGTGTCTATGTGTGTCTATGTGTGTGTGTGTGTGTGTGTGTGTGTGTGTGTGTGTGCGTGTGTGTGTGTGTGTGTGTGTGTGTGTGTGTGCGCCGTGTGTGGGTGTGTGTTGCTTTCCCTGTCTGTCTGTCTCTTCATCTATACCCCTTGACTTTTTTTTTTTTTTTTTTCAGCACTATCGCACAACATCAGCTGTTGAAGCAATCTTGTACAACACATGTAGATTTTCTGGAGAGGTAAATATTTCTGAATTGTGTGTAATATCACTCTCTTTTTAGAATGTGGTCTAGCAATATTTAGTTTGCATTATTAGTTTATGAGCAACGTTTTATCAGTACACTGGAATTAATTTTATTGACCTTGAAAGAAAGGATGACAGGCTGAGTCGGCCTCTGGGTGTGTTAAGACTCAGTGGTCAACGAGGGCTTACTCATATTACCATGTAACGTTATTATCCACCCACATTTCCAAAAACAGAATATGGTGTCTGAGTTTCGAAATCACAAGACATCTGGAGAGAAGATTGCTGGGAAAGATTATACATTCTCGCAAATGTAGATATTTAATATTTTCAATGTTAATAAATTATATTTGTTTTGTATGCAATTACTTGATTCTGAATTACAAGAAGAGGATCAAAACATGAAGGGAGGGTAGGTGCGCCCCCCAATGACCCCATCACCCCTCATCCCATCCCTCCCCTCCCCATGTGTGTGTGTGGGGAAGGGTGGGGAGGTGAGATGAGGGAGGTGGTGGAGTCAAGGTGGGGGGCGCACAGGGGAAAGAAGATGAGGGGGTGGGAGACTTGTGTGGGAGGGAGGGCTTGTGTGGGCGGGGCTTCGGTGCAGGGCTTGTGTGGAGCGGGGTGTGGAGTGGGGCTTGTGTGGGTGGGAGGGCTTATGTGGGAGAGAGAGAGGGTTTATGTGGGGCGGGCTTCGAGTGGGGCTTGTGGGCGGGGTGTGTGGGCGGGGTGTGTGTGGGCAGGGGTTTATGTGGGTGGGAGGCCTTGTGTGGGCGGAGGGGACATGTGGGTGAGAGCTGTGTGGGCGGGGCCGGTGGGTCTTGTGTGGTCGGGATGTGTGTGCGGGGGTTTATGTGGGTGGAGCTTGTGTGGGAGGGGTTTATGTGGACAGGGGTTTATGTGTGTGGAGTTTTTGTGTGGAGCTTGTGTAGACAGGACTTATGTGGGAGGGGTTGATGTGGGCAGGGTTTATGTGGGCAGGGCGAATGTGGATGAGGTTTGTGTGGATCAATGGATGGGTGGAGAGATGGGTGGATGGGTGGATGAGGTGGAGCTTGTGTGGATGGGTGGATAATTTTTTTTTTTTTTTTTTTTTTTTTTTTTTTTTAATTTAAATAAACATGTTGTGTGTGTGGGGAACTAATTAACCTAATCACTAATTATGTGAATATGGGTGGAGCTTGTGTGTGTGTGGAGCTTATGTGGTAGACTTGTGTGTGGAGCTTGTGTGTGGAGCTTGTGTGGAGCTTGTGTGGGGTTTGTGTGTAGGAGGGGTTTATGTGGAGTGGGGGCTTGTGTGCATGACGGGTGGAGGTGTAAAAGGGGCGGAGTCAAAAATTTCCAATTTATTGGAGCTTGTGTGGGGTTTGTGTGTGGTGTGTTTCTTGTGTGGGGCTTGTGTGGGCGGGGTTTGTGTGGGTGGGAGGGCTTGTGTGGGTGGAGTCAAAAAGGGCGCAGGTCAAAAATTTCCAATTTATCTTTGTCTTTTGTAATTCCTGTGAATAAGGCTAATTTCAGAATCTCTTCCCTTCCAAATCATATATCTTATAAGTCAAAGGAACCGTATCTATTACATCAACAATTTTAAAAAGTTCTTTAGATCACATCGTTCAGTAAAACCCTTTTCAAAATGAAGTTCCACCTACAATATTCTTCTGATAACTCACCAACTTTGAACTTAGGTTTTCTGACATTAATCTCTTTTTCATATTTTAATTTTGTAAATGTTTCTGATGATGGCTTCATATTAGGTTGGCGTGTGAATCGTGTCATTATACTTATCCACAATATCTGAGATAAAAAGATAACCATTATTGTAGACAGAGTTGTGTGAATTTTTATATAGTCTCTCTTTCCAAGGTACGATTAAAACGTTCAACAACAACTTTGCCTTCCCTTCATTAAAGGTACTGTATAATGTAATACTGTTATTTTTTAGAAAATTCATAAATGTCTTATTATAAAACTCTCTACCCTCACATCAGTCCACAATTTTTAGGTTTTCTCTTACTTTTATTAAATATCTGTTGTAAAGCTAACATAAGAGTAATACCTGTTTTGTTTTACAAGGGACAACCCACATATCTACTCCTCAAATCAATAACGGTTAAAACATACTTGTACCCCTTATCATTATTGAGTTCAATCAAATCCAGCCAGACCAGATATAATCAACTTCCTTGGAATAAACTTTCCTTCTCTGAAACTTTGTGAATATTGGTTTATGTAATTCATCAGCTAATGGTACTCTTCAGTCTTAATAGCATCAACTAGAGCCTATACGTTTTTGAATTTCCAAAATTACAAGTTTCAATTTAGCACTAATCATCTTCTTCCACGATGAACCTATCAACTTTTTCTCTCAAGGTTGGATTTTGTATGTAAGAGACAAATTATACAACATTTCTCTATACGACTTCATGCTTTTCTTCCAACGTTGTGGTATTCCCATAATCTATTGCTCGTGTCTCATGCACACTTCACATCAACTCTATTGATTGGTTTACTCCAGGATTTAGGATTGTCTGCACTCATCTAAT
>NW_028223220.1:0-15276 GCF_056783735.1 Eptatretus burgeri
AACGGGCTCTCCTGTCTCCAGCTAAATTCACGGGAATCGGTCCAGGGGTAAGAGGAGCGACCCCCGATTCCCTCCAAATTACGAGCGATTCAAATTAACCCTTTACGAGAAATAAGATGGCGTCTCAAGGCGAGCGGGAGCCGGGGGTATTAGAAATGGATTTAGAATGTGTAGAATCCATGGTCCAGGATGAAATCCCCGTGCAGGAAATGTTGGTTGTGCAGGAACACAAACTCGCCCAACTGAACCCAGAGCCCGAAATAGGTGCGGCGGCGGCCGCGGTGTATGACACCTCCCCTCCCCCTTTCCGCCAAAACCCCCCAATCCTTGCCGAATCGGCTCAGCTGAGTGCGCCCGACATGGCCCGGCTATGCGCCATGCTGGCAGGAATCAGTGGGGACATGAACGAAATGAAAAGAAAAATGGATGCGAATACACAACAATTGGATGAAGTGAAGGCGAATATGGAAACAAACGCACTCAAAATGAAGGAAGAAATGAAAGAACTGCGGGGTGCGACGCAGAACATGGGCCGAAGCCTGCAGGCGGGCATAAAGGCAGTAACCGCGGAGCTCAAAATGGCGAAGCCACGTGTGGGAGCGAACGAGCTGGGAGGGAGTGCAACGGCTGTCGGGCCCACGGTGGAGGCGGGTAAGGAGAAAATAATTCGGGGGACGTGTTGGGCGAGAAGAGTGACGGTGACCGAGAGGGAAAAACTAATTGGGGTGACGGAGACCTGCACGAGGGAGATAACAAGGGAAGAGACGGAAATAATAGTTGAGACAAGGGAGATAACGGAAGAGACGGAAATAGAGACACGGGAGATGGGAACGATAGAGGAGAGACTGCATGATAATGTCGGGGTTAGAGACGTACACACACACGGAGGTAGTGGAGGATAATGGGGGTGAGCTGGCAGACCGTGTAGGGACCCGGTGCGAGCAGCGGGATAGCCTCCTCCAGGAACGAGGGGAGGGAGTATGCCCCCTTGAGGCGAGTCACGACCAGGTGGGTTCGGTCGTGCTTTGTTTGCGAGGTCGAGGGGAGGAGTGCTGTGGACAGGTGCATGCCAAGCTTGGGGGGTATAGAGGCCCCGGAGACCCCTGTGGGGACACAAATCCCCAGTGTGGTTGTCCCGGTGTGTGTGGTGCAAGGTGTGGTTGCGTCCGCGTGTGTGGAAGCGACCCCGTGTGTGAGTGGTGTGGTGGCGAGTGTGCCGAAGGGCGTGCTTCCCAGCATGCCATGTGTGGATGAGGCACCGTGTGTGAGTGTCGCCGTGTGTGTGAGTGAAACGGCCAGTATGAGTGAGGCACCGCGGGCGAGCGCCCCCGCATGTGTGAGTAGTATGGTTTGTGTGAGGGAAATGGCACGAGTGAGTGGAACGCCACAAGTGAGTGGAGCCACGTGTGTGAGGGAGGTGGCATGCGTGAGTGAACAGCCGAGTGCAAGGGCGACCGTGTGTGTGTGAGAGAGCGGTATGTGAGGGAGAAGTCGGTCAGCATGTGTGAGCATGCAGCCGCGTCTCCCGGTGTGAGTGTAATGGAGTGGTGTATGAGTGTCGTAACACGCAGGAGTGCGTGTGTTGAATGGCGATGGGGACGGCGACAGAGGGACAAAAGCCGAGTAGCGGTTGTAGCTGTTTCGGGGACCGTGCCGGGTTCACCCAGCAGCGAGCGCGAGGTCCGTGCTGTGCAACACATGAGGCCCCCACGTGCTCGCTTGCGGAAGTGAAGTCCCGGTCCGGAAACGCACGCGGTGGATTTGCCGATCCCGCGGACGGACAAAGTTTAGGCAGGATTTCGGATTTGGACCGGACGGGTTCTCCATGCGGGCGTGTGTGTGAAGCTCCAACGGGCAGAGCACATGTGTTCGCGTGGGGAACCCCTCGAGACGTGAGGCTTGTGTTTTTTTATGCGCTGGGTGACGTCATGGCTGCATGTGTGGTTGGAATCCGGCAGGAGGGTGAATCCCTGCCGGATGGTACCATCCAAGAGGGACGAGGGACACGAACAGCTCCAATGACGTCACGCCAAAGGTGCGCGGCTGTGAATTGCCGCGCTGGTGCACAGGTTGCGAGTTACCGTGCTGGTGCTGCGCGAGGAAAAAAAACAAAAAACAAAAAAACAGCAAGCCTCGCTTTCGGGTGAACAGGATTCCCCAGGCAAGGGGTGGAAGACCCCCTTACTTGGACACAGGATGGAAACTAGTTAGGGGGAAGGGTTAGCTGAGTTAGACCGGCTCCATGGGGCAGGGGTAAGTCCTCATGGGGCCCATGGAATGGATTCGTTAGAGGGATTGTAGCCAGATTTAGGTGGGGAAATGATTTTTATTGATTTGGAAACAGTGACAGACTTTGGATGTGTAGTGGGGACGTAGCTTAGCAACGTAGTGTTAAAAGGAATGTGCTGTAGTATAAGGGACGACGTGGGAGCACGAGTTAGTTAGGGGATGTAGTTAGCAGGATGGCAGAGTTCAGCGGTGGGCGTGTTGAAGAATTGTGAGGTGAGTGCATGTTGAGTGAGTGAGGCCAGCGGGTCTGTGTGAGTGGAGCGAATGGGGAATGCATGGTGCGATGAGTGATTGGGGGGAGGAGTGACTCCCGCCCAAGGGACCCCCGGGGTCAGTATAGAGTGAGTTAGCTGGGTTAGTCAAATTGAAAAATGGAGGTCGTTTTGTTGTTGGTGGGAAAGTAGGCTCGAAACCTGTTTGGAGGGGTGCAGGAGCCCTGTTGACGGGCTGGGAGCGTGGCTGCAAAAGGTGAGTATCGCTGAGTGGGTACCCCGGGCACCAGGCTAGTCGGCCGTGGTAGGCCAAGGGCCCATGGGGGGCCGGGATAGCTTAGTGGGCACGGGTGCGTCTGCTTGGTGCGGGGGGCCCGGGGCGCCATTAGCCGCTTGGGCAGTGTTGTGGGCACGGGTGACCCTCGGAAAGGGGCCTGGGAAGCCAGCCTGCCACGTGTGCGTTTCAGGGGAGGTGCCATGGGGGGCACTCCCCGGTGTTTAGGGAGCTGGTAGGCTCGGAGGCAGTGTAGTGCCCGGGGGTGCCAGCGTAGGGGAATCGACAGAGGGTCATGCCTGCCAAGGGGAGCCACGCGTCCCAGCCATGAGACCGTGTGAGGGCACGGAGAGAAAATTGGGGGGCGAGGCCCGAAATTGTGAGGACACCAACACAGGCGATGGGAATCTGGGTTGTTAGAACCAATAGTTCAAGTGAGAGGCGCTTGTTGAAAGCCCCGGGGTAGTTTAACAGTAAAATGGATAGGGTAGATTAGGAGATGTACCCCTCCGCACCATCCATCCCTTCGCTCTCGTTTTGGGCCGCTGGACCCACTTTGGGTTAGATCGCTGAACTCTGGGGAGGCCATCCTGAGGCTTGAATTGGGCCTCAGCACAGGACGTGAGCTCTCCCTTATTCCCCTCCGGGAAGGGAACGTAGGGGTTGGGAGTAGGCTAGGTGACAGGATAGGTTAGCCGAACAAGGATGATAAAGGGGGTTAGGGGACGAATTATAGTGGGAAGTAGAAATAAAAACAACAAAAAAATAAGTTGGGGCAAAATTGGGTTTCACAAATTAATGGGGTGGGTATGGACAGTGACAGGCAAAGGCGATAGGTTGGGAGGGAGACCGTAGGGTAGGACCGAGCCCGCCTTCCGAGTGGCCAGCACCACCGCACTCCCTCCACCAAACGGCAAAGGCTGGCCAGCTTCATCTGCTGGCTGCGTTGCTGCAAGGCCTGTGCCGGCCCACTTCATCGGCAGCTGTTGTTTTGCTGCAAGGCCTGTGCCAGCTGGATCATCAGCAGCTGTTTACTTCAAGGCCTGTGCTGGCCAGTTCGTCTGCCGGCTGTGTTTGCCTGCAGCGGCCCTGTTCTGCAGGCTGTGTTTGCCTGCAGCGGCCCTGTTCTGCCGGCTGTGTTTGCCTGCAGCAGCCTGGTTCTGCAGGCTGTGTTTGCCTGCTCACCTTTGCCATGCCATGCCCACCGCCCCTGTTCACCAGCCCCCGTTCAATTTTGCTTCGCCCCCCTCCCCCACCCTCTGTTCATTGCCATGTGCGCCAGGATCAGAAAGCACAGTTTGCAAGCTGCAAGAACTGCCCTGTTGGCAGCTACAACACGGGCCTGCAGTGGCGGCCTGTGCACGGTGTTTCCATTCATCCATCCATCCATCCATCCGTTGTGCTCATTGCGTGTGCCACTTGAGCTGGCATGGAGACTGCGTTTGTGCAGCCCATGCACTGTTGTGGCTCACTGCATTCAGTTCAAAAGGGGAGGCCGAGGACTGCGTGTGAGCAGCCGGCCACGTTCCCTGTCACCTGCATTGTTTGAGCCAGAGACTGCATGCGAGCAGCCTGGCTCCCTGCTAACTGCTTTCTTTTTGCAGAGTCCATTGATCCTGGGCCATGGTTTAGTGTAAAATTTGTAAGTTACGGTTAAGATATACTGTACATATGAGTGCGCTCCCGGCATGTCTGTCTTAGCGCCGGCAATTTTATTTAAGTCGTCCGTGTGAGTGGGTTTGTTTAGTTAGTTACTCAGCCCTCAGGTTATTATTTTGGGGACACGAATACCATGAATGTCGCACTCAGGGATCCGTAGGTAAAACGTACTAGGGGAGAACTACACATGATGGCACACGAAAATTTGACGACTCGGGACGAGTCTGTAAAAAGGGGGGGGGGTAGTGTTGTGGTTGAGGAAATTCGCAAACCACCATTCAGGTCCCGTAGTTAAGATATCTCTGTAAGTACATGTGTAGTTAGCCCAAACCCGTTGTTTAGAGGGAATAAATGTGATTCATTCGGGCTGCGACCCTTCAAGATAGCCGTTTTTCTGTTCTATCTTTATTTTGAACCAACCACGTCTCAACCGCCATCACACAACCACCAACCGCAACGCCGCTTCACAACAACAACAACAACAACAACGCCAACAGCCACGACCTTTACCTTCACAACTCGCTCTCGCAACCATCGCATCACCGCCATTCCAAGCGTCACCGTGGCCAGGGAACGCCACTTTAGACCCTCCACCACCTTCACCTCTCCTTCTGCGGCCATTCCCACACCGCTTGTGGGCACCGATCCTGGACTCGTACAGGGCGCGCGCCGAGCAGCGGGTGCAAAAAGCGCCTTTCCGAGAAGTCGGATCAAGAATGATACACGCCCACTTCCGATCCCTCCAATCATTAAGTGCGGGGCGATTTGGCCCCGCCTCCAGGCGCGTCGGAGTAGAATCGATATATGCAAATTCGAGGATCAGGGGAGGTTCACACCCACTTTTCCTCCATCCAATGGGCGAGCGTGGCTCCGCCCCCGAGCCCATCCTGATCCGGAAATTTGCATATGGGTTCTCCTGCTGCACTATAAAGCGCCGAGCGCGGGGCGAATTCAGGCAGTTTCTGTTTCGGGCTCGGGCGAATTGGAGAGGTGTGGCGGCGGCGAAGTGTGGCAGCAGCAGTCAAAACGGGTCTGGAGGAGAGTCGGTCTGTCGGGGTTCGGAGTCTGTTCGGGAGCTGCAGAGAGGGGAAGCCGGGAACGCGGTCGAGGGCGCAGTGGAGTTGCTCGTCGCGGGACCCAAGCAAGCCAGCTATCCTCTTTCCCCTGAGCATCAACAACCCCCCCCCCGTTTCCCCTCCGCGCTGAGACAGTGCGAAAAGGGGGCCCCGTTCCCACCCCATTCCAAGCAGTGCCAACGAAACCCACGGAGGAGCGCGGAGTCACGGCACCGCCGCCATTTTGCGGCTCATCACAAGAGGGGTAGGCTCCATGCGGTCTCGACCCCAGGCCCCTCTGCCCCCTTGTCGTAGAGGGTGGCCCCTTTTCTTTTGCTTTTGAGTATGTGTTGTCGGCGCCATCTGTAAAGTAAAACTGTGTAAGTGTTGCTGTGTGCTCACGTAGTCGGTAGTAGATCTGCATTGTGTTTCTTTTGTTGCAATTGCTTTTGGTGCATAATTGTTGTGTTTCTTTTACATTTGCTTTTGGTGCATAATTGTTGTAATTGTAAATGTGTGCTTTCCGTTTGCTGCGGAATAAATGTGCCTTATGTTGAACTGTTTTTCCCGTTTCGCTTCGTCTTTTCTTTAATTGAATCTCCATCTTACTTCACGTAAAGGGTTGGTAGTGGGCTAAATACGCCCGATAATTAATCGGAACCGTCGAGGTTGACGATAACACCGCTCGGTTATCCCGATAGTACGGAACGGGTCGCTTAAGTGGTCCGTGTCCGGGGTCGACCTGCGGCGAGGTGTGATCGCCCGGTCTACCCTCCGTGTGGGTACTTAGGTAGGTCGAATTTGGCGAACAACCCTATCCCACTCGGGGGGCCGATTGGCACGATCGTGGTGAGGCCGAAAGGCACACCCGGCGTTAGTCCGAGAGGGTCACGACGGAATTGTCCGTCCGGTGGGCGACGTGCCGCAATTCGAGTTACGTGGCCGCTCGCACGCCGGCGGGCGCGAATTCGCAACAGTATTATTGGATCAAGTTTATCATCATCATTATAGAAGGTTGGTTTCATGATCTTAATAACTCATTAAAATAAACTTTATTTTTATGTCCTTAATAACTCTTTTAATCATGAAAATAAATAGCACAAACATGTTAGTTAAGGGAGCAGTTTGCAAAAGAGGGTGACAAATTTTAAAGTTGAAGTTCCTAACCACATTTTCCCCATTACCCCTTAAGTTTAAGCATCGCAGATTTTGCAGTGCGGATTTTCAAGAACGTATCCCCCACGAATGGCAAGGCCCTCCAGTACTGTGAAACGAGGGTTTTGAATGTGCCAATAAGGCGATTTATGTTCTCTGGTGTTCAAGTATATCATTCACTTGAAATAAAATAAAGATTTTAAAGGTTATAGAAAAACAAATTTCGGAAGTTTCCTGCCGTTGATCTCATGTCTATTACACCACCCAATCGAACACGTTACATTAGTTATTTATGCCCGTTGTGTGTGTCTTTATGACGTCCTTGAAAACAGTAAGTTTCAGGTTTGGAATGATTTTCAGTTTTGTTTGACTCCCCGACAGATAGACATATTAAAGAAACGATTTCACTCCTCTGTGTGCATGTGCGATCGCCACGAATCCAGAGCCGACATTATTATCTGATAAATGACAGTTTCATGTCCCGATTCATTTTCAAAATACAACGTTTAATTGAAATTAAGTCTTTCACAGAGTGAATCAATTGCTTAACCCCACTTTTTTCTTTGTGTGCACGGGGTAATAAGCACATTTAACAGTGTAAAATACAAAAGGAGAGCGGGGGACAAGGTTCTGCTGAACGTCCTGACGAGATGACGTCTTGACGGCCTAAACAGGTGGTTACAACGTATCGACTCGAAACATGCTAATTACGATATAACTAATCAATGAATTATCCGTTTAAACCTCAAGAGTCCATTTTCGTTGCAATATTATAATATTACAGATCTTATTCATATAGTTAGGAGAAATATATTATTAATATATTACAGATACTAGTGCGTGCCCATACGTGCACAAAAAAAAAAACTTTCAAACCGCGTGCCAGAAACAACCACACAGGCTGTTCCTTCGCTCTCGTAAACGATGACTGGATTGGGGCATTGTGTTTATCTATAAATGCACATAAGAAATCGAGAAATTATTAGAATACAGTAAGTCATCACTATCCGGAAGTGGTGCGTGCCCGTACGGAATGTTCACATGCATTCCAGAAATTATCGCTTTCATTGAAGTGACAACTGCTGTGATACTTACACACACAGAGTTAATTAAAATCAAGTTTACCTCCCTGTCTTTGCGAGCCATGACATTCGCTGCCATTGACCATTGGCACTCCTACACCACGGTGAGGCAACAGGGTAGGATTTGTGTAAAGACAGGGTCAAGGGAAAAGAATTGTGAAGTCAATTGTGACGTCATAGCACCGTGTCCCATCATTGGTTTGGTAAATAAATGGCCATAACTTGGGAAGCACTTGTCCGATTAATATCAAACCTTGAAAAGGCACATACTCAGGTCCCCAGCAATATACCTGGCAAGTTTCAATTAGATCGGACCGGTGGTTGTCGAGAAACAGCGGTCACAGACAGACAGACACACAGAGATTGCTGTAATTATAGATAGATATTAGAAATCTAATACTGATGTTATTAATATATTGATAATATTAAAAATATTAATATATTTAATAAGACATGGATTATTAAAATTGTTTAGATTAAAATGGGCTGACAGGATGGCCGAGAGGTATGATACCCGCCTCAAGGCTGTGTTGCCTGGGTTTGAATCCAAACCAAGCTATGAAGTGTCATCCTGGTGTTTCACAGTCAGGGTGATTAATCAATGTGGATGCCGCCGTCCCTCGGATGGACGTTATACTGGGGATCACATCTGCCAGCATTCGTTGGTGGACGCTAAACATCCCACGGTGTCCTTCACAAAGAGTAGGTGGGCTATTGCCAGCAACCTGAACAAATTACAAATTCCTTCTCTGACTACTGCTTAAAAGGCAATGGCAAACCACCCAGTTTTACGCTTGCCAAGAAATTGCTTCGGCAAAACCGATGCTCTGTAACAGCGTCTGGCACATCAGAATCAGAATAGAGATACAAAATAATAGAGATAGGTTATACAGATAGACAAGTGTGGCAGACAGAAACTTGGCTTCTAAAGCTCAACATAGCTTTCAAAGAAAGTAATCGAGTTTGTCCTAAAGAGAGTTTAACTGAGAATTTCTTGGATGTAAAGTTAGATCACACAACACTGAACATCAAGTTTATCTCACTCATCATTTCTTCCTATTTTTTTGCAGCATTAAAATGAGTTGGCACCAAGATGACGAAAAAGGTATGTCCTCCTTCAAAATAGCACATAAAGTTGCAGTATCTACACCTGAGGTTATGTTTGCAACATCTCAATTAAACCAGATTTCAGAGGGAAAACCATGGAGGCAGAATACTTTTAATATCCTTGTAATTCATGTCAAAGTACACTGATGTTTCCTCATGCCTGCCGTTGATACCTCCATCACCGAAGGTGGATGGAGGTTATGTTTTCACCCCTGTCTGTTTGTCTATATGTCTGGTGTTGGCTTAATGGTTAGGCTGGTGAGCTTGGGATCCCATGATCCCGAGTTCAAATCCCTCTTACATGTTGAATTAATACCAGGTGGGGTTGACTCTGGCTGTCATCCTTCTGAGGTCGGCAAAATGAGTGCCAGCATGCTGGCGTATTGTCGGAGTGGTGACCCGTCCAGGATTGTGTCCAATAGTCAAGGAGACTGCTTAGGCAGCACCAACGCTCTGCACAGAGTATGGTCCCGATGGATGGATGTTTGTCTGGGATATCTTAAAATCGACAGATTTGGTGCAGAGATTGGGTGTGTGACAAGGACGAAATGATTAGATTTTGGTGAAGATCCAGATCTAGATCGGATAAATTTTTAAGTGATTCTCCACCGTTGAGAGATTGGGGGCCAAAAAGTTATGGACATATGACCGTTTTTACAGCCATTTTTCCCTGCTGTGCAGGGGTTTGGCTTTTTCTTGAGGCAATGTTTTATGGCCGGATGCCCTTCCTGATGCCAACCCTGGTCGCTTCTTACGACACACAGGGATATGGTACACCTATTCTAACCGGGGCATACACCGGGACCAGTACACTGGCACTCATTTCGCCGACCTCGGAAGGATGACAGGCTGAGTCAACCCCCTGGTGTTAATTCAGCAGCCAACGGGGCTTGAACTCAGGACCCTGGGATCCCAAGCCGCCACCCAAACCACTAAGCCAACACCAGGGTTCAAAAAGTTATGGACAGATTATGACAAAACTCGGTGCATGTTTGTGAGAGTCTCCTTCATCTATTTAAATGTATTATTCATACCTGTTGCTTTTCTTGAAGGAAATAAATGTTGTTTTGATTGATTGCTTGATTGATGAGTTGGGTAGGTGACAAGATCAAGCCTATTCGATTTTGGTTCAGGTCCGGATACAGGTCCGGCCTATCAGTGGGATGAAAGACATAAACTGTTCAGTCTGGCAGAGGTATGCGTGCCAATGAGTGCTGTTCTAGTTTTGGTGTTGCAACCAGTTTACAATACATATTTGTTGACAGAGACTTCAATTTCAAAGCTGATGAGACAACCTCTTTTCACCATCGTTTGTAGGTTATTACGACGCACAGACAGTCCTCCTTCCAGCAACACTCCAAAATGAAAGAACCCATCATCAACCGGAATTCGATTCACGAATGAAGGCGGTGGATCCTCATCCTCACTCGGGCTCCAAAAGGAGCCAAAACCTCAAAAATAATGATTCTTCTCAAGTCATCACACAAAATATATTGGAACCAAACGTCAGACTGTCCTTTTCAAGCGGGAAATCAATGTTGAAAAACTCGATGAACTACCTCAACATCAATATGTCATCTCAAAAGGGATATGGTGAAACCACTGAATTGCTAAATAGCATGACCTCATCATTCAGCACCATAGCAAAAGACCAAGCAACATCAAGACCTCAACGAGGTAGGATGCCCTCACGAGGTTGACCCAATGAAAGTTGGCTTGAGTGATTGTTTTAAGCACGAGATGATTTGAAGTAAATTGTCTGTTTACATCATGCACGGAAATTTCTCCCAAACAATGCATCTGGAAACATGATTGAAATCTAATGAGTAATCGGAGAAGATTTTTGTTTTTCGCACTTGTAATCTAGGAAATTTACAACTTCTAGTCATCGAGGTCATTTCGGCATTACAATAATTGAAGACATTGTATTTTTGCACGTCTTGTAACATATAATTTGTCATGACTGATTCCATGTACGAGAGAGTAAGACAATGACTTGTATGTCATTAAGATAATCCAAATGGCTTACAATTAGCCCAACTTTCACTCCATGTCAGAATTTCCTTTTTCAGGCATATCGAATGCCACTAGAATATAAAGTAATGTTGAGCAATACTCCTCTTATCACCATTCGAGGATGTAATTGAAAAGACCTCCAGATTAAGACTCAAAGGGAGTTGATATCCATCAAATTTAAGCTCCCCCAGACACGAAAACGGTCCATGAGCTTTAAAAGAGTATCATGGATATTTAAGGTGTTGATGTGGATCTTAAGCTACCCCTTTGTGTCCCTTGCCATCATTCAGATCGCTGTCACAGTCGCTTTGACATGGGCTCGGCTTGCCGTGAGTTCCGTGAGTTCTGGTACTTTGATCGGGAGACGGATTCTTGTCGTCGGTTCTGGTTTGGAGGCTGCGGTGGAAATGGAAACCGCTTTGTCTCAGAGGAAAAATGCTTTCAGTTCTGCATGGAGTCCAGTAAGGCATGAGCCTAAGCCAAAGCAACTCACAATGGCAAACAAACAATGCAATAACCCTGAAATTGGTGCTAACTAAAGCCATAAGTAATGTTCTTTTCGCCAGTTTGTGATGTCACAAACATTCAAATTACCTTAATAATCGATAAACCAAGTTCAAGGTCGTTAAACGTTTCAAGGAGACTTAAACACAGCATTTCATCCCATCACACTCATCTATTTGTGTTACTTAAAGGAAAAATGAACTTGAATTTCATGAACTGAATTACTTTAAGCTGATGATTCTCAGTGTTTGGCTTCTATGTCCTGCTATGAAAAATATGGATTTTTAACAGCAGTTTCAACTTGTTTACGAGGGATGTGTTTGAGGGAAGCCATGTGTTGCCGTTGGTCGGTCCAAGGCTAGCTGTGAAATGTCGCATGATATGCACGGCTATGATAGACGCAAAACAATAAGGCATGCGTGGCTTCCCTCCACAGAAACTTACTGGGAAAATAACAAGTTGTATTTGCTGTCGAAAGTGTAACTGACGTGCACGAGACATTCAAAATATTTTGTGATAGAGATTCTCACAATTGTAGGTGTTAAAAATTATCTCCTGCCGAGGACATTTTGAACACTGCTCATGAAGACGACCGGGTGCAATTTGTACATTTTTTAAATTCAATACATTTATGAGTCGAGTCATTGTTTAAAAAAAAATAATATCCCCAAACGACTTTAATCCTGGTTAAAATGGATGATTAACCAGAGTTGGTGTCAAAGCCACCCAATGCTCGCCTGTTTATACATTTATCGTTTTGAAAAGACTCGTCTAATAATTAACATTTTTTATAAAGCATTGCAGTGAAGTCTGATCCAAATAATTTTAAAGCAATATATGTATTTGTATATTGTAATCAGTAACAAGAGCGCAAGTGAGCACAATATACGCCTGAACAAGAAGGTATATATATATATATATATATATATATATATATATATATATATATATATATATATATATATATATATATATATATATAGATATATATATATATATATATATATATATATTGTTGCTTGGATTCAGCCACGCCACATGGCGTGCTGACGGCCCACATGTCAACTCCGAATCGCGGACGTCGCCCACCGGACGGACAATCCAGTCGTGACGGCGCTCTCGGACTAACGCCGGGAACCAGTCACGGGTGGACCTTTCGGTCTCGCAGCGGTCGAGCCAATCAGCCCCGGCGTGGGATAGGGTTGCTCGCCAAATTCGACCTACCCTGAAAGTACCCCACGCGGAGGGTAGACCGGGCGATCGCACCTCGCCGCGGAGTCGACTTCAGGACACGCAGGCCACTTAGCGACCCGTTCCGTACTATCGGGATAACCGGCGGTGTTATTCGTTGACCTCGACGGTTCGATTAATTATCTGGAGCGTATTCAGCCCACTACCAACCCTTTACGTGAAGCAAGATGAGGATTCAATGAAGGAAATGACGAAGCGAGCGGGGAAACAGTTCAACACAAAGCACACATTTATTCGTAGCTGCACAGGAAGCACACATATACAATTCCACCAAAAGCACACAGAAAGAAAAGAAAAAAAAACACAATGCAATTTACACAAAAAGCAAATATAAAGAGAAACACAATGCAGAGCTATCCGACTACCGAGCACTGCAAACCAACACTTATACAATTTTACTTCACAGAACTGACGCCGACAACACATACCCAAAACCAAGGGAAAGAAGAATACCCTCAAGGATGTGAGGGCGGGCCTGAGACGCTGGGAACCGGGTCGGGCCTACCCGTCCTAGTGATGAGGCAGCGGAGCGCGCGATGGTGCCTCAACTCCGCGGGCCTCGCGGACAATGTCTGGTAGGGGGTGGGAAAAGGGGCCCCCTTGGTCGCACTATCTCAGCGCGGGGGGAAACAGGAGGGTTGCTGATGCTCAGGGTATAGGATTTTTCGTCCCGCGTACGAACGTCTCACCAAGGCCAGAGTCGGCCGCTCGTCGGCCTCCCTGGGGTGCAGCTCCCTGCACGGCAGGCACCCCTGCGTCTGCCCTCGCCGCCTCTCTACACAGCTCCCGTCCCCTCCGCTCCGACTCCAACGCACACGACGACCAGCTCCTTCTTGCCCAACTCCACCGCCCCGCAGAAGTCAGCACTCTCTGTTCTCGTGTTTCTGACGAACACCGAGTGGCCTTATGTAAGCCCAAGTGAAGCTTCGCGCTTTAGGCCCCCCTCCTTAGACCTTTACCTCGCTCCCCATTTGGCCCGAGAGAAAGAAGTGGGCGTGAATGCTTTTGATCCATAAATTTGCATATATCGATATCGCCCTCCAACGCCCTGGAGGCGGGGCCAAATCGCCCTCGCTCACCGATTGGACGGCAAAAGTGGGCGTGGTGTCTTCGTTTTTGATCCGTTTTTGAAGCACAAAATCCGTGATTTTGTACACGCCGTTCGGCGCGGCATGCAAGAGTCCAACACCGGTACCCACAAGCGGCGCAAGGGGAACGGTGGCGTGCGACGGTTGCGAGGTGTGAGCGTGAAAGCGAGCGCGCGGTGGAGTGGTTGAAAATGTTGTGGTTGTAACAATGGCGGTTGGTCCAGAATTAAAAAGATAGTTAAAGAAAAACGGCTATCCTGAAGAGTCGCAGCACGCACTAAATGACATGTATTCCCACTAGACAACGGGTTTATGGGCCCTAACTACACATGTACTTACCGAGATATCTCACCTAAAGAGGACCTAGAATGGTGGTTTGCAGATTTAGTAACCACAACAATATATATATATATATATATATATATATATATATATATATATATATATATATATATATATATATATATATATATATATATATATATATATATATACACATATACACATATATATATATATATACATATACATATATATATATATATACATATATATATATTTATATAGACATATATATACATATATATACATATATTTATATATATATATATATATATATATATATATATATATATATATATATATATATATATATATATATATATATATATATATATATATATATATATATATATATATATATATATATATATACATAAGCCTGGTGTTATGGCGCAGTGGTAAGGGCAGTGGCTTGGGACCCAAGAGGTCCTGAGTTCAAGCCCCGTTGGGACCACTCGAATTAATATATATGTATGTATATGTATATGTATATATATATATAGCATATATATATATATACATATATATGTGTATATATATATATAATGTGTATATATATATATATATATATATATATATATATACATATATATATATATATATATATATATATATATATATATATATATATATATATATATATATACATACATATATATAAAGCCAAGTCGAAAACACCAGGGGTTGACTCAGCCTGCCATCCTTCCGAGGAGTCGGCAGAAATGAGCACCAGTTGTACTGGGCCGGTGTATGCCCCGGTTAGAATAGGTGTACCATATCCCTGTGTGTCGTAGAGGCGACCAGGGTTGCGTCAGGAAAGGGCATCCGGCGTAAAAACCTATGCCAAATCATTATGCGGACAACAAAACGAGCGAAATGGGAGACAGTTGGTCGCTGTGGCGACCCCTAACGGGAGCAAGCCGAAAGAGGAAGAAGATATATATATATATATATATATATATATATATATATATATATATATATATATATATTTACAGAATTGTGCTACTACATGGAAAACAGCATCCTGGTTACCATGGCAACCACTTTAGATGATGAACGTATGTCGCGACACACCGTCTCCACAGTCTGTTCCTATGTACCAAATATGAAACGTGAAAGTTGAAAACTTTGGGAGTTAGAGTGTGGACAGGAACGAACAGACGGACGATTATGACATTATACATTATACAACAGTATGACATTATACACCCCATATAAATATATATATATATATATATA
>NW_028223221.1:0-15232 GCF_056783735.1 Eptatretus burgeri
TCGATTGTGGTAGATCACCACATCAGATAACAGTCGATGCAGATTGTGGTAGATCACCGCATCAGATCACCGTATCAGATAACAGTCGATGTAGATTGTAGTAGATCACCGCAGCAGATTACAGTCGATGTAGATTGTAGTAGATCACCGCATCAGATTACAGTCGATGTAGATTGTAGTAGATCACCGTAGCAGATTTGAGTTGATGTAGATTGTAGTAGATCACCGCAACAGATTTCAGCCGATCACGATAAAGACCACGACCGTGACATTAAAATCGAAATATCCCGCTCCGTAGCGAGCGGGTCCCCGGTCCATCGGAATGGGTTTCGGTTGGTGAAAGGCTGTGGTGAAGGAGTTTATTTTGGTTCCCGTGCACTTTTTGCACATTATTATATCGAAATCACGGGATGGAATCCATTGATTGTTCTTCATTAATTGATTTCAGTGAAATTTTTTTCTTTCTTTAATTAACAACTTTTTTTTGTTTTGCATTTTGTTTCTTGGATCTTGGGTTGGTGTGGTGTCTGCACAGGCATGATGGGCTTAATGGCCTCCACCTGTGTTGGATTTCCTTGTCCTTGTTGATTCATTGTGTGTAATTTCCTTGTCCTTGAAACCTCCACCTGGTGCTTGTTTTCAGGTAGTAATCACGATGGGGAAGGTGGGAACACATTGAGGAACTTGGACTGTAAATCCACGTTTACAGGACATGATGATAACCATTGTACAAGCACCAACATCAAACTACAGTAATCCATTCATTTGGATAATAAGCGTTTTGTTTACTTTCTTGTTTATCAATCAACAAACCATTGATCTTATTAGTCCCCTACGGTTTCACTGGAGAGGACAAGAGGTTTGCTCTCAATTTGTCCTTCCGTCCATCCGTCCGTCTGCCCCACCTGTGGTGTTTCCACCTTTTTCCCCATACCCTTTAACATATTCAGCAGAAACTTGGTACATGGTTTTATTATGATAAGTTGCACAAGAAGTTCGAGTTTCAGGGAATTTCATGAATTTTTCAGAGTTATACCATTTTAGACTTGGAAAATATCACATACTGATGTATGTGATGGGACATTTATTGCAAAGCAATTCCCGCTTTAAATTTAACAGATTTTTCTCTTTCGATCCTTTATTGGACGCCACATGGCAAAAAGATCAGGAAACACGGCAATAGGATCAGGATCAGGATCAGGATCAATATCAGGATACAACATGGCAATAGGATCAGGATACAACATGGCAAAAGGATCAGGATACAACATGGCAATATGATCAGGATACAACATGGCAATAGGATCAGGATACAACATGGCAATAGGATCAGGATACAACATGGCAACAGGATCAGGATACAACATGGCAATAGGATCAGGATACAACATGGCAATAGGAGCAGGATACAACATGGCAATAGGATCAAGATACAACATGGCAATATGATCAGGATACAACATGGCAATAGGATCAGGATACAACATGACAATATGATCAGGATACAACATGGCAATATGATCAGGATACAACATGGCAACAGGATCAGGATACAACATGGCAACAGGATCAGGATACAACATGAAAAAAGATCAGGATACAACATGGCAAAAGGATCAGCATACAACATGGCAATAGGAGCAGGATACAACATGGCAATAGG
This sequence comes from Eptatretus burgeri, assembly GCF_056783735.1. Taxonomy (NCBI): domain Eukaryota; kingdom Metazoa; phylum Chordata; class Myxini; order Myxiniformes; family Myxinidae; genus Eptatretus; species Eptatretus burgeri. Next base: position 1,664 of record NW_028223221.1, read on the forward strand.
ATCAGGATACAACATGGCAATAGGATCAGGATACAACATGGCAATAGGATCAGGATACAACATGACAATATGATCAGGATACAACAATTCAATAGGATCAGGATACAACATGGCAATAGGATCAGGATACAACATGGCAAAAAGATCAGGATACAACATGGCAATATGATCAGGATACAACATGGCAATATGATCAGGATACAACATGGCAATAGGAGCAGGATACAACATGGCAATAGGAGCAGGATACAACATGGCAATAGGATCAGGATACAACATGGCAATAGGAGCAGGATACAACATGGCAATAGGATCAGGATACAACATGGCAATAGGATCAGGATACAACATGGCAAGAGGATCACGATACAACATGGCAATAGGATCAGGATACAACATGGCAATAGGATCAGGATACAACATGGCAACAGGATCAGGATACAACATGGCAACAGGATCAGGATACAACATGGCAACAGGAGCAGGATACAACATGGCAATAGGATCAAGATACAACATGGCAATATGATCAGGATACAACATGACAATATGATCAGGATACAACATGACAATATGATCAGGATACAACATGGCAATATGATCAGGATACAACATGGCAACAGGATCAGGATACAACATGGCAACAGGATCAGGATACAACATGGCAAAAAGATCAGGATACAACATGGAAAAAGGATCAGCATACAACATGGCAATAGGAGCAGGATACAACATGGCAATAGGATCAGGATACAACATGGCAATAGGATCAGGATACAACATGGCAATAGGATCAGGATACAACATGGCAATAGGATCAGGATACAACATGACAATATGATCAGGATACAACAATTCAATAGGATCAGGATACAACATGGCAATAGGATCAGGATACAACATGGCAAAAAGATCAGGATACAACATGGCAATATGATCAGGATACAACATGGCAATATGATCAGGATACAACATGGCAATAGGAGCAGGATACAACATGGCAATAGGAGCAGGATACAACATGGCAATAGGATCAGGATACAACATGGCAATAGGAGCAGGATACAACATGGCAAGAGGATCAGGATACAACATGGCAATAGGATCAGGATACAACATGGCAATAGGATCACGATACAACATGGCAATAGGATCACGATACAACATGGCAATAGGATCACGATACAACATGGCAAGAGGATCACGATACAACATGGCAATAGGATCAGGATACAACATGGCAATAGGATCAGGATACAACAATTCAATAGGATCAGGATACAACATGGCAATAGGATCAGGATACAACATGGCAAAAAGATCAGGATACAACATGGCAAAAAGATCAGGATACAACATGGCAAAAGAATCAGGATACAACATGGCAATGCGATCAGGATACAACATGGCAAAAGAATCAGGATACAACATGGCAATGCGATCAGGATACAACATGGCAATAGGATCAGGATACAACATGGCAATAGGATCAGGATTCAACATGCCAATAGGATCAGGATACAACATGGCAATAGGATCAGGATACAACATGGCAATAGGATGAGGATACAACATGGCAATAGGATCAGGATACAACATGGCAATAGGATCAGAATACAACATGGCAATAGGATCAGGTGGTGATCAGTGGGGTGTGAGATGGAGGAGAAAGAAGATTTCTGGAATGAGTTAGATGAAGTGGTGGAGAGTGTATCCAAGGAAGAAAGAGTGGTGATTGGAGTGGATTTCAATGGGCATGTTGGGGAAGGGAATAAAGGTGATGGGGAGGTACGGTGTCAATGAGAGGAATGTGGAAGGGCAGATGGTGGTGGATTTTGCAAAAAGAATGGGAATGGCGGTGGTAAATACGTATTTTAAGAAGGAGGAGCACAGGGTGATGTACAAAAGTGGAGGAAAGTGCACACAGGTGGATTACGTCTTAAGCAGGAGATGCAACCTGAAAGAGATTAGAGACTGTAAGGTGGTGGCAGGGGAGAGTGTAGCGAGACAGCATCGGATGGTGGTTTGTAAGATCATTTTGGCGGTGAGGTTGAGGAAGAGAGTGAGGTTTGAACCAAGTACCAGATGGTGGAAGCTGAAGGATGAAGACTGTTGCGTGAAATTCAGGGAGGAGGTGAGACAGGCGTTGGATTGTTGTAAAGAGGTGTGGGACGACTGGGCAACTACTGCATAAGTGGTGAGGGAGATAGCTAGGAAGGTACTTGGTGTGACATCTGGACAGAGGAAGGAAGATATGGAGATTGGTGGTGGAACAAGGAAGTACAGGAAAGTATAAGGAAGAAGGGGTTGGCGAAAAAGAAGTGGGATAGCCAGAGAGATGAAGAAAGTAGGCAGGAGTACAAGGAGTGGCGGCAAAAGGCAAAGTGAGAGGTGGCAAAGGCCAAGGAAAAGGCATATGGCGAGCTGTATGAGAAGTTGGATACAAAAGAAGGGGAAAAGGATTTATACCGATTGGCAAGACAGAGGGACCGAGCTGGGAAGGATGTGCTGCAGGTTAGGGTGATAAAGGACGCAAATGGGAATTTGCTGACGAGCGAGGAGAGTGTGTTGAGAAGGTGGATGGAGTACTTTGAGGAGCTGATGAATGAAGAAAATGAGAGAGAGAGAAGGTTGGAAGAGGTGGAGATAGTGAATCAGGAAGTGGGGTGGATCAGTAAGGATGAAGTGAGGACTGCTATGAAGAGGATGAAAAGTGGAAAGGCGGTTGGCCCAGATGGTATACCAATGGAGGCATGCAAGTGCTTAGGAGAGATGGCAGTGGGGTTGTTAACCAGATCGTTTAATAAAGTCTTGGAATGTGAGAGGATGCCGGAGGAGTGGAGATTAAGTGTACTGGTTCCGATTTTCAAGAATAAGGGTGATGTGCAGAGCTGTGGAAATTACAGAGGGATAAAGTTGTTAAGCCACACCATGAAGTTGTGGGAAAGAGTAGTGGAAGCTCGGTTGAGAGGAGAGGTGACGATTTGTGAGCAGCAATTTGGGTTTATGCCAGGAAAGAGCACCACTGATGTGATGTTTGCTTTGAGAATGTTGATGGAGAAGTATAGGGAAGGCCAGAAGGAGTTACATTGTGTGTTTGTGGATTTAGAGAAAGCTTATGATAGGGTGCCAAGAGAGGAGTTGTGGCATTCTATGAGGAAGTCGGGAGTGGTGGAGAAGTATGTGAGGATCGTGCAGGATATGTATGAGGACAGTGTGACAGCGGTGAGGTGTGCGGTAGGAATGACGGACCGGTTTCAGGTAAAGGTGGGATTGCACCAAGGATCGACTCTGAGCCCTTTCCTGTTTGCAATGATGATGGACAGGTTGACGGACGAGATCAGACTGGAGTCTCCATGGACTATGATGTTCGCAGATGACATCATGATCTGGAGGGAGAGTAGGGAGCGGGCTGCGGCGAGCCTCGAGAGGTGGAGGTACGCACTGGAGAGAAGGGGAATGATCGTCAGTCGGAGTAAGACGGAGTACATGTGCGTAAATGAGAGGGAGGGTGGTGGTATGGTGTGGTGGCAAGGAGCTGAGGTGGTGAAGGTGGATGGGTTTAAATATTTGGGATCAACTGTCCCAAGTAACGGAGAGTGTGGTCGAGAAGTGAAGAAGAGAGTGCCGGCAGGATGGAGTGGGTGGAGAAGAGTTGCAGGAGTGATTTGTGATAGAAGGGTATCTGCAAGAGTGAAAGGAAAAGTATATAAGGCGGTCGTGAGACCAGCTATGTTGTACGGTTTGGAGGCGGTGGCACTGACAAAAAGACAGGAAGTGGTGGCAGAGTTAAAGATGCAGCGATTCTCGTTGGGAGTGACGAGGATGGACAGGATTATAAATGAGTATATTAAAGGGACAGCCCAGGTCGGATGGTTTGGAGACAAAGTGAGAGAGGCGAGATTGAGATGGTTTGGACATGTGCACAGGAGGGAATGCGGGGTATATCGGGAGAAGGATGCTGAGGATGGAGCCGCCAGGCAGGGGGAGAAGAGGAAGGCCAAAGAGGTTAATGGATGTGGTGAGGGAAGACATGCGGGTGGTTGGTGACAATGGAAGATGTGGAGGACAGAGCGAAATGGAGATGGTTAATTCGCTGCGGCGACCCCTAACGGGAGCAACCAAAAGAAGAAGAAGATGATAACCATTGTACAAGCACCAACATCAAACTACAGTTTTCCATTCATTTGGATTTTGAGCGTTTTGTTTACTTTCTTGTTTATCAATCAACAAACCATTGATCTTATTAGTCCCCTACGGTTTCACTGGAGAGGACAATAGGTTTGCTCTCCGTCTGTCCTTCCGTCCATCCCTCTGTTCCACCGGTGGTTTTTCCAGCTTTTCTTCTCATACCCTTTAAAATATTCAACTGAAACTTGGTACATGGTTTTATTATGATAAGTTCCATAAGAAGTTCGAGTTTCAGGGAATTTCATGAATTTTTCAGAGTTATACCATTTTAGACTTGGAAAATATCACATACTGATGTATGTGATGGGACATTTATTGCAAAGCAATTCCCGCTTTAAATTTAACAGATTTTTCTCTTTCGATCCTTTATTGGACGCCACATGGCAAAAAGATCAGGAAACACGGCAATAGGATCAGGATCAGGATCAGGATCAATATCAGGATACAACATGGCAATAGGATCAGGATACAACATGGCAAAAGGATCAGGATACAACATGGCAATATGATCAGGATACAACATGGCAATATGATCAGGATACAACATGGCAATATGATCAGGATACAACATGGCAACAGGATCAGGATACAACATGGCAATAGGATCAGGATACAACATGGCAATAGGATCAGGATACAACATGGCAATAGGATCAAGATACAACATGGCAATATGATCAGGATACAACATGGCAATAGGATCAGGATACAACATGACAATATGATCAGGATACAACATGGCAACAGGATCAGGATACAACATGGCAACAGGATCAGGATACAACATGGCAAAAAGATCAGGATACAACATGGCAAAAGGATCAGCATACAACATGGCAATAGGAGCAGGATACAACATGGCAATAGGATCAGGATACAACATGGCAATAGGATCAGGATACAACATGGCAATAGGATCAGGATACAACATGGCAACAGGATCAGGATACAACATGGCAACAGGATCAGGATACAACATGGCAACAGGATCAGGATACAACATGGCAATAGGAGCAGGATACAACATGGCAATAGGATCAAGATACAACATAGCAATAGGATCAGGATACAACATGGCAATAGGATCAGGATACAACATGGCAAAAAGATCAGGATACAACATGGAAAAAGGATCAGCATACAACATGGCAATAGGAGCAGGATACAACATGGCAATAGGATCAGGATACAACATGGCAATAGGATCAGGATACAACATGGCAATAGGATCAGGATACAACATGGCAATAGGATCAGGATACAACATGACAATATGATCAGGATACAACATGGCAATAGGATCAGGATACAACATGGCAAAAAGATCAGGATACAACATGGCAATATGGTCAGGATACAACATGGCAATAGGAGCAGGATACAACATGGCAATAGGAGCAGGATACAACATGGCAATAGGAGCAGGATACAACATGGCAATAGGAGCAGGATACAACATGGCAATAGGATCAGGATACAACATGGCAATAGGATCAGGATACAACATGGCAATAGGATCAGGATACAACATGGCAATAGGATCAGGATACAACATGGCAATAGGATCAGGATACAACATGGCAATAGGATCACGATACAACATGGCAATAGGATCAGGATACAACATGGCAATAGGATCAGGATACAACATGGCAATAGGATCAGGATACAACATGGCAATAGGATCACGATACAACATGGCAATAGGATCACGATACAACATGGCAATAGGATCACGATACAACATGGCAATAGGATCAGGATACAACATGGCAATAGGATCAGGATACAACAATTCAATAGGATCAGGATACAACATGGCAATAGGATCAGGATACAACATGGCAAAAAGATCAGGATACAACATGGCAAAAGGATCAGCATACAACATGGCAATAGGAGCAGGATACAACATGGCAATATGATCAGGATACAACATGGCAATAGGATCAGGATACAACATGGCAATAGGATCAGGATACAACATGGCAACAGGATCAGGATACAACATGGCAACAGGATCAGGATACAACATGGCAACAGGATCAGGATACAACATGGCAATAGGATCAAGATACAACATAGCAATATGATCAGGATACAACATGGCAATAGGATCAGGATACAACATGGCAAAAAGATCAGGATACAACATGGAAAAAGGATCAGCATACAACATGGCAATAGGAGCAGGATACAACATGGCAATAGGATCAGGATACAACATGGCAATAGGATCAGGATACAACATGGCAATAGGATCAGGATACAACATGGCAATAGGATCAGGATACAACATGACAATATGATCAGGATACAACAATTCAATAGGATCAGGATACAACATGGCAATAGGATCAGGATACAACATGGCAAAAAGATCAGGATACAACATGGCAATATGATCAGGATACAACATGGCAATATGATCAGGATACAACATGGCAATAGGAGCAGGATACAACATGGCAATAGGAGCAGGATACAACATGGCAATAGGAGCAGGATACAACATGGCAATAGGAGCAGGATACAACATGGCAATAGGATCAGGATACAACATGGCAATAGGATCAGGATACAACATGGCAATAGGATCAGGATACAACATGGCAACAGGATCAGGATACAACATGGCAAAAGGATCAGCATACAACATGGCAATAGGAGCAGGATACAACATGGCAATATGATCAGGATACAACATGGCAATAGGATCAGGATACAACATGGCAATAGGATCAGGATACAACATGGCAACAGGATCAGGATACAACATGGCAACAGGATCAGGATACAACATGGCAATAGGAGCAGGATACAACATGGCAATAGGATCAAGATACAACATAGCAATATGATCAGGATACAACATGGCAATAGGATCAGGATACAACATGGCAAAAAGATCAGGATACAACATGGAAAAAGGATCAGCATACAACATGGCAATAGGAGCAGGATACAACATGGCAATAGGAGCAGGATACAACATGGCAATAGGATCAGGATACAACATGGCAATAGGATCAGGATACAACATGGCAATAGGATCAGGATACAACATGACAATATGATCAGGATACAACAATTCAATAGGATCAGGATACAACATGGCAATAGGATCAGGATACAACATGGCAAAAAGATCAGGATACAACATGGCAATATGATCAGGATACAACATGGCAATATGATCAGGATACAACATGGCAATATGATCAGGATACAACATGGCAATAGGAGCAGGATACAACATGGCAATAGGAGCAGGATACAACATGGCAATAGGATCAGGATACAACATGGCAATAGGAGCAGGATACAACATGGCAATATGATCAGGATACAACATGGCAATATGATCAGGATACAACATGGCAATAGGATCAGGATACAACATGGAAAAAGGATCAGCATACAACATGGAAAAAAGGATCAGCATACAACATGGCAATAGGAGCAGGATACAACATGGCAATAGGATCAGGATACAACATGGCAATAGGATCAGGATACAACATGGCAATAGGATCAGGATACAACATGACAATATGATCAGGATACAACAATTCAATAGGATCAGGATACAACATGGCAATAGGATCAGGATACAACATGGCAAAAAGATCAGGATACAACATGGCAATATGATCAGGATACAACATGGCAATATGATCAGGATACAACATGGCAATAGGAGCAGGATACAACATGGCAATAGGAGCAGGATACAACATGGCAATAGGATCAGGATACAACATGGCAATAGGAGCAGGATACAACATGGCAATAGGATCAGGATACAACATGGCAATAGGATCACGATACAACATGGCAATAGGATCACGATACAACATGGCAAGAGGATCACGATACAACATGGCAATAGGATCACGATACAACATGGCAATAGGATCAGGATACAACATGGCAATAGGATCAGATACAACAATTCAATAGGATCAGGATACAACATGGCAATAGGATCAGGATACAACATGGCAAAAAGATCAGGATACAACATGGCAAAAAGATCAGGATACAACATGGCAAAAGAATCAGGATACAACATGGCAAAAGAATCAGGATACAACATGGCAATACGATCAGGATACAACATGGCAATAGGATCAGGATACAACATGGCAATAGGATCAGGATTCAACATGGCAATAGGATCAGGATTCAACATGCCAATAGGATCAGGATTCAACATGGCAATAGGATCAGGATACAACATGGCAATAGGATCAGGATACAACATGGCAATAGGATGAGGATACAACATGGCAATAGGATCAGGATACAACATGGCAATAGGATCAGAATACAACATGGCAATAGGATCAGGTGGTGATCAGTGGGGTGTGAGATGGAGGAGAAAGAAGATTTCTGGAGTGAGTTAGATGAAGTGGTGGAGAGTGTATCCAAGGAAGAAAGAGTGGTGATTGGAGTGGATTTCAATGGGCATGTTGGGGAAGGGAATAAAGGTGATGGGGAGGTACGGTGTCAATGAGAGGAATGTGGAAGGGCAGATGGTGGTGGATTTTGCAAAAAGAATGGGAATGGCGGTGGTAAATACGTATTTTAAGAAGGAGGAGCACAGGGTGATGTACAAAAGTGGAGGAAAGTGCACACAGGTGGATTACGTCTGAAGCAGGAGATGCAACCTGAAAGAGATTAGAGACTGTAAGGTGGTGGCAGGGGAGAGTGTAGCGAGACAGCATCGGATGGTGGTTTGTAAGATCATTTTGGCGGTGAGGTTGAGGAAGAGAGTGAGGTTTGAACCAAGTACCAGATGGTGGAAGCTGAAGGATGAAGACTGTTGCGTGAAATTCAGGGAGGAGGTGAGACAGGCGTTGGATTGTTGTAAAGAGGTGTGGGACGACTGGGCAACTACTGCATAAGTGGTGAGGGAGATAGCTAGGAAGGTACTTGGTGTGACATCTGGACAGAGGAAGGAAGATATGGAGATTGGTGGTGGAACAAGGAAGTACAGGAAAGTATAAGGAAGAAGGGGTTGGCGAAAAAGAAGTGGGATAGCCAGAGAGATGAAGAAAGTAGGCAGGAGTACAAGGAGTGGCGGCAAAAGGCAAAGTGAGAGGTGGCAAAGGCCAAGGAAAAGGCATATGGCGAGCTGTATGAGAAGTTGGATACAAAAGAAGGGGAAAAGGATTTATACCGATTGGCAAGACAGAGGGACCGAGCTGGGAAGGATGTGCTGCAGGTTAGGGTGATAAAGGATGCAAATGGGAATTTGCTGACGAGCGAGGAGAGTGTGTTGAGAAGGTGGATGGAGTACTTTGAGGAGCTGATGAATGAAGAAAATGAGAGAGAGAGAAGGTTGGAAGAGGTGGAGATAGTGAATCAGGAAGTGGGGTGGATCAGTAAGGATGAAGTGAGGACTGCTATGAAGAGGATGAAAAGTGGAAAGGCGGTTGGCCCAGATGGTATACCAATGGAGGCATGCAAGTGCTTAGGAGAGATGGCAGTGGGGTTGTTAACCAGATCGTTTAATAAAGTCTTGGAATGTGAGAGGATGCCGGAGGAGTGGAGATTAAGTGTACTGGTTCCGATTTTCAAGAATAAGGGTGATGTGCAGAGCTGTGGAAATTACAGAGGGATAAAGTTGTTAAGCCACACCATGAAGTTGTGGGAAAGAGTAGTGGAAGCTCGGTTGAGAGGAGAGGTGACGATTTGTGAGCAGCAATATGGGTTTATGCCAGGAAAGAGCACCACTGATGTGATGTTTGCTTTGAGAATGTTGATGGAGAAGTATAGGGAAGGCCAGAAGGAGTTACATTGTGTGTTTGTGGATTTAGAGAAAGCTTATGATAGGGTGCCAAGAGAGGAGTTGTGGCATTCTATGAGGAAGTCGGGAGTGGTGCAGAAGTATGTGAGGATCGTGCAGGATATGTATGAGGACAGTGTGACAGCGGTGAGGTGTGCGGTAGGAATGACGGACCGGTTTCAGGTAAAGGTGGGATTGCACCAAGGATCGACTCTGAGCCCTTTCCTGTTTGTAATGATGATGGACAGGTTGACGGACGAGATCAGACTGGAGTCTCCATGGACTATGATGTTCGCAGATGACATCATGATCTGGAGGGAGAGTAGGGAGCGGGCTGCGGCGAGCCTCGAGAGGTGGAGGTACGCACTGGAGAGAAGGGGAATGATAGTCAGTCGGAGTAAGACGGAGTACATGTGCGTAAATGAGAGGGAGGGTGGTGGTATGGTGTGGTGGCAAGGAGCTGAGGTGGTGAAGGTGGATGGGTTTAAATATTTGGGATCAACTGTCCCAAGTAACGGAGAGTGTGGTCGAGAAGTGAAGAAGAGAGTGCCGGCAGGATGGAGTGGGTGGAGAAGAGTTGCAGGAGTGATTTGTGATAGAAGGGTATCTGCAAGAGTGAAAGGAAAAGTATATAAGGCGGTCGTGAGACCAGCTATGTTGTACGGTTTGGAGGCGGTGGCACTGACAAAAAGACAGGAAGTGGTGGCAGAGTTAAAGATGCAGCGATTCTCGTTGGGAGTGACGAGGATGGACAGGATTATAAATGAGTATATTAAAGGGACAGCCCAGGTCGGATGGTTTGGAGACAAAGTGAGAGAGGCGAGATTGAGATGGTTTGGACATGTGCACAGGAGGGAATGCGGGGTATATCGTGAGAAGGATGCTGAGGATGGAGCCGCCAGGCAGGGGGAGAAGAGGAAGGCCAAAGAGGTTAATGGATGTGGTGAGGGCAGACATGCGGGTGGTTGGTGACAATGAAAGATGTGGAGGACAGAGCGAAATGGAGATGGTTAATTCGCTGCGGCGACCCCTAACGGGAGCAACCAAAAGAAGAAGAAGATGATAACCATTGTACAAGCACCAACATCAAATTACAGTTTTCCATTCATTTGGATTTTGAGCGTTTTGTTTACTTTCTTGTTTATCAATCAACAAACCATTGATCTTATTAGTCCCCTACGGTTTCACTGGAGAGGACAATAGGTTTGCTCTCCGTCTGTCCTTCCGTCCATCCCTCTGTTCCACCGGTGGTTTTTCCAGCTTTTCTTCTCATACCCTTTAAAATATTCCACTGAAACTTGGTACATGGTTTTATTATGATAAGTTCCATAAGAAGTTCGAGTTTCAGGGAATTTCATGAATTTTTCAGAGTTATACCATTTTAGACTTGGAAAATATCACATACTGATGTATGTGATGGGACATTTATTGCAAAGCAATTCCCGCTTTAAATTTAACAGATTTTTCTCTTTCGATCCTTTATTGGACGCCACATGGCAAAAAGATCAGGAAACACGGCAATAGGATCAGGATCAGGATCAGGATCAATATCAGGATACAACATGGCAATAGGATCAGGATACAACATGGCAAAAGGATCAGGATACAACATGGCAATATGATCAGGATACAACATGGCAATATGATCAGGATACAACATGGCAATAGGATCAGGATACAACATGGCAACAGGATCAGGATACAACATGGCAATAGGATCAGGATACAACATGGCAATAGGAGCAGGATACAACATGGCAATAGGATCAAGATACAACATGGCAATATGATCAGGATCCAACATGGCAATAGGATCAGGATACAACATGACAATATGATCAGGATACAACATGGCAATATGATCAGGATACAACATGGCAACAGGATCAGGATACAACATGGCAACAGGATCAGGATACAACATGGCAAAAAGATCAGGATACAACATGGCAAAAGGATCAGCATACAACATGGCAATAGGAGCAGGATACAACATGGCAATAGGATCAGGATACTACATGGCAATAGGATCAGGATACAACATGGCAATAGGATCAGGATACAACATGGCAACAGGATCAGGATACAACATGGCAACAGGATCAGGATACAACATGGCAACAGGATCAGGATACAACATGGCAACAGGATCAGGATACAACATGGCAACAGGATCAGGATACAACATGGCAATAGGAGCAGGATACAACATGGCAATAGGATCAAGATACAACATGGCAATATGATCAGGATACAACATGGCAATAGGATCAGGATACAACATGACAATATGATCAGGATACAACATGGAAAAAGGATCAGCATACAACATGGCAATAGGAGCAGGATACAACATTGCAATAGGATCAGGATACAACATGGCAATAGGATCAGGATACAACATGGCAATAGGATCAGGATACAACATGGCAATAGGATCAGGATACAACATGGCAATAGGATCAGGATACAACATGGCAATAGGATCAGGATACAACATGACAATATGATCAGGATACACCAATTCAATAGGAGCAGGATACAACATGGCAATAGGATCAGGATACAACATGGCAATATGATCAGGATACAACATGGCAATCGGATCAGGATACAACATGACAATATGATCAGGATACAACATGGAAAAAGGATCAGCATACAACATGGCAATAGGAGCAGGATACAACATGGCAATAGGATCAGGATACAACATGGCAATAGGATCAGGATACAACATGGCAATAGGATCAGGATACAACATGGCAATAGGATCAGGATACAACATGGCAATAGGATCAGGATACAACATGGCAATAGGATCAGGATACAACATGACAATATGATCAGGATACAACAATTCAATAGGATCAGGATACAACATGGCAATATGATCAGGATACAACATGGCAATATGATCAGGATACAACATGGCAATATGATCAGGATACAACATGGCAATATGATCAGGATACAACATGGCAATAGGAGCAGGATACAACATGGCAATAGGAGCAGGATACAACATGGCAATAGGATCAGGATACAACATGGCAATAGGATCAGGATACAACATGGCAATAGGAGCAGGATACAACATGGCAATAGGATCAGGATACAACATGGCAATAGGATCAGGATACAACATGAGTAGGGAAAGAATACTGGTTCTGGCTCACTTTTCCCCATGTAAATGAATGGGGGATTTTCAGCCATGAAATTTTTCTTTTTTTTCCCCTGAAAAAATAAATCCCCTTTTTAGCCCAAGGTATATTTATTTGTCTCCCCTTTTAACCTGGAGCCTGGTGTTGGCTTAGTGGTTAGGGTGGCGGCTTGGGATCCCAGGGTCCTGAGTTCAAATCCCGTTGGCTGCTGAATTAACACCAGGGGGTTGACTCAGCCTGCCATCCTTCCGAGGTCGGCGAAATGAGTGCCAGTGTACTGGTCCCGGTGTATGCCCCGGTTAGAATAGGTGTACCATATCCCTGTGTGTCGTAAGAGGCGACCAGGGTTGGCGTCAGGAAGGGCATCCGGCCATAAAACATTGCCTCAAGAAAAAGCCAAACCCCTGCACAGCAGGGAAA
>NW_028223222.1:12500-15205 GCF_056783735.1 Eptatretus burgeri
GACGAGTCCGACAGGCGTGAGATTCGGGATCAGGGAGGGGGCTGGGAGAGAATTGGCATTACCCAAATGCTTCAGAGGATGAATCCTCCTGCTGAAACCGCCATGGCCTATCCGAGGTGCTCCTTTTCATAGGTCGAGTCCGGAAATCACTGTCGGGGTCAGGGAGACGAGATCGGGCTGAGCATTTCGGGCCATGCTCGGCTGCCGTTTGAGATTGTGGCGAAGTGCGCTCCTTTGGTGAAAACAGTGAATTGTGGGAAAATTGGCATGGGTTTGTAAGTTCTGCTGGGTTTTAGAGTGACAATAGGGACAGTGTAAGTAATTGGTGAACAAAGCTGGCACAAGTGGCTGGTCTAATGGCTGCGTGCGTGGATCGGGTGGGAAGTGCTGTGTGAGTTGTTTCATGAAGAAGTGAAATGTATGGTGCACACATTGATTTTTTATTGGGACATGGTGTGGTAACAGGGAAGGTCATGGTCGGTGAAGTGTTAAAAATGCAGGTGTCACATGTAAGGCCGAGGCTGGGGTGGGGGGAGTCATGTGGGTTTTGTGGGTGTGGGGATGATGTGCTTTCGTCCACAGGGATTGCTGGAAGCTTCCACGGTGAGCCGGGAATTGCGTACCCCCTTCAAGGAGATCTCATCCCTGGTGGCTAACGGTGACAGTGCAGTCTGGAGGCAACTGGGAGAGGGTCTGGTTGGGCCACCAAGGCGGGTGTGACCTTGGCGACCCAGGAAGGCCAGAGGGAGCCAGTGAGACCCCTTTCCCCGTGTGTTGTACGGGGATGAGAGGTCTGATGGCTACCAGGGGGTGGGAATCAAAGCGAGCGGGGCCGATAAACGTCCGGGTTGGACTAAAGCTGTACCTGTGGGCATGGCTGTAACCTGAGATGCCCCCCATCATACTTGTGGGTAACCCACCCCACGGCCATGACGGGTTCAGCCTGCATCATTAAATGGGGACCATGACCTAGAAATGCATGGATGATGACCATGGTGTGAGTGTTGTGGAAGATGTGTGAGTCCCACTCGATCCCCAGCAGCACACTGATGACATGTGCAAAAAGCAAGGGCATGATGTCCGCATAATTTTGGGGCAAGCAAATTTGAAAATTGGCTCCCAGGTAACGTTCACTTGGTCTATTAGCATCCACTGGGGGGAGTGCGGTCAAGTGTAAATATCCTGTGAATCAGTGTGGTTGAGGCTTAGAGTAGGGAATGTAAAGTATAAGTGTTGTGTTTTTGTGGAACCTTTTGTTTCCCCCCCTCTCCCAGATCACTGGAAGAGTGTTGGACAAGAGCGATGATCCAGAGGATGGAGTGCAACCGCTCAGTGCTTTCTGCATGTGATAAAATAAAAACAAAATAAAAAAATGAATGATTAAGTTTAGGCGAGGTGATAAGGCCATAAGGGGTAGTACATTAAGCCAGGACAGGTAAGTTAGCTGCGGCTACGCTGCTCCATTGCCCTCCGACTTTATTTCGTTAGGTTGGAACAGGTGTGAGTCAGTGTGAGTGTAAAGGCTGGATACGGTAGCGCCAGAGCAGGGCCTGTGCAGGAGCTGCGGTACCAGAGGAGGGGGGCAGTAAGTTTCTGTTTTTGGAGGGGGTATGCATTCAAAGGGTAATTAGGATGTTTAATTAGGTATGCCATGCTATTCGAAGTTTTACCAGATCTCGATGTAATAAGCTGGCAGTATTCAGTGGTGATAAGTTGTCTAGTAAATGTCCATTTCTTCAAGGGGGAAATGATAATTGTCACGTAATTAGATAGGGGATACGGGATAGAGGGTAAGTGTGTCTGCGTAAACCCCTTTTGCTATTCCCTGGAGGCTTGCCGTGATGTCACAGTAGACAGTGTTGCGTGATGGCTCCGCCCGTGGATCACGATTGGCGGATAGGCGACGGTGGAGGGGCCAATAAAACGGCTCGATTGGAAAGTGACGAGGACTCAGGAGGATAAAAAGGTTCTGTTCGGGGAAAACGGGTGGGAGAGGAAGAAGATCGGGACAAAGAAAACCGTTTTTGGTGTGGAGGCTGTTGTGCTGGGAGCGTGCTGTTTGTTGGGCTGATTCGATCCTGGGATTTGATCGTGTCTCGTGGCCTTGCTGGGTGCCTCGTGCCTCACCTTGGTTGGCTCTGGGGTTCTTGCTGGCTCGGAGTACGCGGGGTCAAACGGCGGGCAGACCAAGCCTCCCTCTCCTGCTCGCAACTTGGTGCCAGAACTGGTTCCCTCGGGCGGGGCCTGTGAGCGGACTTCTGGGCCAGGACCAGGAGGTCGACAGCACCACGGTGTCTCTCTGCTCCCTGACGAGTTTGCGCAACGCCAGCTCGGGCCCCGACGCCAATCCAGGGACTGGGTTGCGTCCATACACCACGGGCCAGCCTGACCTCACCAGGGACCAGCTACGTTGTGTGTGTGTGTGTGTGTGTGTGTGTGTGTGTGTGTACCTGGCGCCTTAGAGGGTTTGGAGATTGGTATATCCATTGGAATTCTGTCTGTGTTTTCCCCACGCCCTCGAACCACACCACCATCCCGTCGAATCGCCCTGGATCCCTCTTTTCTTGCCGAGTCTTGTTATTTCTTGTTAGAGAAACAAATAAACGCTATCAACTCAGTGAAAAGCGACTCATGCCACCTTCCTCGTCCCGGCTTATGCTTATGTAGAGCGATTAAAACCGCCATCTTTGGGGTTATAAATAAAT
>NW_028223223.1:10000-15195 GCF_056783735.1 Eptatretus burgeri
AGCAGTTTTGGAAATACAGAGGTCCAAAGTTTTTCCTTTTTCCAACATGGCTGCCAATAACAACTATTGGATAAAAACAATTATGACTGATAATATGGATTCTTGAATTTCCTTCAGTGAAAGGACCTTTAATATATCTGGAAGAACCTCAATTAACGTAGCTCTAACAAACGTCTCTCTTCTCCTTCCAGCAATATATTCAAAACTAGAAAAAGCAATGAAACAAGTAAAAGTATCAAAACAGAAAATCCTTATGGATGAAACTTTAGAAAAAAAAGATAATACCATCAGCAATAAGCAAGGAGAAATTTGTTTGTTTTTTTCAACAACTCCAAAGATTTGTTTTGATGAAATAAAGGATGTAAATATGAGGTGAAATGACATTTTGTTCAGTAGTAGTAAAGGATAATTTTAAAATGACCTTTTTCATATATAAAAATGTAGTAGTTGAATCTGTTTATGAAAAAAAGTATATGGATATAGATGGTAATATTTTTTCTACTGATTTAATACGAGTTATTATTCAAGTGAAGATTTTGAACATTATGATAGTATCTCTATTGGAACAGAAGACTTATAATACCATGAGTTTGTGTTCAAACGAAAGTTATGAAAGTAGTTTTATAGATGATGATGAAAGTACCGAAGATCATACCGAAGATGAATTACATCTGAAGAGCTTAACGGGGTTGGTGAGGGGAAAATACCCCCCCCCTCCCGGCTGAGGGGCCTCGCCACCTAGCATATAACCTTCCGGGGGCCCGTCCCGACATATTTTGTTTTAGAGGTTTCCTCCTATCTTGAGCGCGTGCAGACAAACAAACAAACAAAAACTTCAAATTATACATTAGATATACTCGGTGTTGAGCCTCTTGAATTCCCTGATTCTCTGTGTGACAAATTTCAGAATTGTCCTGTATGTGATAGAGTGGGATTAAACACAGTCAAAAGCCTATAAACAATGTATATTCTGTGATTATCTTTTACTTTATGAAAATAAGAAATATAAAAAGGGAACATAGTTGTTTCAAAATTACACCAAAAATGAATTACTACTTTACATGATTAAAAAGAGAAATGAATGTTAAGTATGAGGGTGATAATTCACCATTTCTTACATGAGAAGAGTGATTAAATGAGGGTAATGTTTCATGAAATGATATAGATTCTTCACGATTGTCATTTTCAGGGAAATATCAACACAAGATATTGTTTAAATAAAATAATGGATTATCTTGAAATTAAACCTAAACTCAAAATAAAGCATAATGCAGTTTCTAAAAAAACCTACAAAAATTTAATAATTTATTTTCTAAATATATAACAAAAATTTTTTTACCCATTTGGGGAAATAAGATAAAACTTAACAACCACAAAAATCTTCTGAATTAATTAAGATGTCTCGTAGTTGGTTCAAGTGGATGTGGAAAAACCTACTTGCTTTTAAAGATGCTCCTTACTCCCAACTTTTTAGATTTTGATAATTTAATAATTTTCACAAAGTCAAGTTTTCAACCTGAGTATCAACTTCTCTCACAAGGTTTTAATGCAGGTCTTTAAAAAGAAGACTATTGGTTTATTTATACTTTAAAACAAACTAAATGATTGTAACATTTAAGATATGATACAACTATTTTGTGATACACAGAAATGTAAAAGGAATCAAAACCGATAACTTGTACTCTTTGTCATAATATGGATGCAATACCTTCACCCCAAGATTTAGATAAATCAAAAAAGAACCTCGTCATCTTTGATGATTGTGTTAATGAGAGAAACCAAATGGTTATGGATAGCTACTACACAAGAGAGAGACATTCCTCTTGTAATTGTATTTATCTTGGTCAATCATCCTTTCAACTGCCTCATCGCTCAACAAGAAATAATGCTAATACTTGTATTTTATTTAAGTTAAATTCAAAAGATATAAATAATTTTTGGAAAGACAATTGTTCTACATTCTGTAGGAAAAATAATTTGAGGAGTAAATGAAACACACTACTGGAAGATATAAATATATTGTTGTGAAACAAGATGAAATAGTAATCGATATTTTTCAATAAGTAAATGGATGCAAAAGAACGAGCAAGGTTTTAAGAGCATCAAGAGTTAGTTTCAAAAGTTGCAAAACAACAGGAAGACATAAAGAAGAAACACAGACAGAAACTAACAGGTGAAGAAGCATTTTATAGAAAACAAGAGAAATTTTTGAAACTACTTTTAAAAACTCCTCAACAAATGTCTACAGTTCATATGATAGAATACATCCCTAAAAAACTTCAAATGATAAAAGATTTTCATCAAATGACGGAGCAAGAACTAGAAGATATCGGAGAATTTGAATATGATGATGAAAGATTATTTCAACAACTGGAAGAGATAAATCAACCCCCTGATTATGTTGTGAATGCTCACCAAAACAATGAATATTCAACAGATTCAAAAACCATAGCAGGTCTCATTCCAACAGAATAACCACCAATATTCTATCTTGTTAAAGAAAAGCTATTGATATATAATGATGAATTGAGGTTCATAGGTTATGCCCAACCACCTGTTAAATTAATGCACAGATTAATGTTTCTTCTTACAAAAGATGGATATTATATTTTAGCCAAGAATCATGTCTTAGATTATTTCAATGAGGCATTGAATGTGAAAAATGAAGAGGATAGAGCATTTATTGATTTACTAAACTCACCTGTTGATGGGGTTAGTGTTGCTGGGAGAAGAAAGAAGAATGAGAATGAGAAACACATTATTGAGGCTTTAAGTAGGCTTGGTTCAAGTGTAGTTTTCTTCCAAATGATCCATCAGAATTAGTTAATAGACTGTTATTGCTGTGAGGTAGTAAGAAGGCTGAAACAACAATTGTTTTAATGAAGCATCAGCCATTTTAAACAAGTTAATGAATATGAAAATAATTACGAAATGTCAATACAAAGATATTTTATACCATGTTAAATGAGTTTAATTTTCTCATGATGAAAATGAAAAAAATTCATCAATTGTAGATGCTAATGAGAATTATTAGATCCTCGTGGAGGATCTCTAAGTCTTACTCACGTTGTTGTTCTTGTGGACTTTTTTGTTTCACAGCCTACAGTTTTCATCGAAACTTCCTGAAACTTGGCGTATATATGTAGAAATAACATGCGCAGACAGTAACGATCTCCGATTTTAAAAATTCCTCCTAGAAAAAAGTTATGACGTCAAAATATCTCTGCTAATGGAAATCGCCTAAAAAATTATCTCTGAAACTAGGCAAGCTTTTTGAATTCTGTTTGCGGGAATCGAACAGGGCATTAGCAGAGATTAATTACTGCACATATGATACATCACTATGACGTCATATCACTTTTATGATGTCAATCCTATTTTTTGACATTTTTCGTTTCACAACCCAGCGTTTTCATCGGATCTTCGTGAAACTTGCCATGTATATGCAGAAAGCCCACGCGCAGGCAGTAACCATCTCCGATTTTGGAAATTCTTCAGAGAAAAAAAACTTGACGTCATAATATCGCCACTAATGGAAATCGCCTATACCATTATCTCCGAAACTAGGCAAGTTGTTTGAATTTTGTTTGCGGGAATCAAGCCAGGAATTAGCACAGATAATTTATCGCAAACCTGATACATCATAATGAGGTCATATTCGTTTTTATGATGTCATCATTAAGAGGACGATGATCTTAGCTCATTCGAGCTTGTTTTTTATTGATGAAAGATGATAAAGAAGTATTTATATTTATAAGTCCTTATGAAGAATATAATGGTAAAATTATTACCACTGAATGTTGGAAGAAAAATTATTTGTATTATCTTCTTTTCAAGATTATTGAACAAGTGTGGTGTTTCAGCGAATAAAAAAGAGATTCATAATAGTTATATACAGACTTTTTCAAACTTATAAATGAGAAGCACAATACTTAGTTTTAATTTCATAACGAGAGACCACACGACTTTATTCCCTTACCTACTACAACTTGACGCAACAAAAGTATATGAGGCATCTTTATTGTCCATAGAAACTTACAATACCCTTTTTAATATCACAGAGATAAATGACAAGTTTAGTTATAATCCAGGAAGCGGATAAAAAACTATAGCAGTTTCACCCGGAGCATATGATATTTCCCAAATATCTTCCGAAATTGCTCACCTCATGGAAGAACAAGGTGATAAACCAAAATATATTGTTACAGGTATTCAAAAACACACTTCAAAATCAATTATTAAACTTAAAATAATGACAAAGTAGATTTCACAATCGATAATTCATTTAGAGAGTTATTGGGTTTGTCCTCAAAAAATATTGAAATGAATAGACTTTTTTTACAATGATAATGTCAATCAAATATCCTCAGGTGTAAATTCAGTATTAATTCACTGTGATTTGATTGATGGTGCTGATACTATGGAATAAGAACAAATACAATATTTTCATTCAGCGCATACCAATTGGTTATAAATTAAATGTGGAACCAAAAAATCTAATTTATCTACCCGTGTCAGGAAAAAACATATAATCATCACACCATTTTAAAGCCTTTTTCCCTGAGCAGGGGTCAGCTTTTTGTGGGCTCCAATCATGGTACCCTTTTTTGAGGCAATGTTTTTATGGCTGGATGCCCTTCCTGACGCCATATAAAAATGGTGCCCTTTATTCGCCTTCGACACGCAGGGATAATTACCAGTATACTGGTGCTCATTTCGCCGACCTCAGAAGGATGACAGGCTGAGTCAACCTCCCTGATGTTAATTCAGTAGCCAGCGGGGCTTGAACTCAGGACCCCGAGGATCCCCAGCCACCCGAACCACTAAGCCAATACCAGGCTCAGGAAAAACCATATACAGAGTAAATTTTAGGATAACCGATCAAGATAATCATATTATTTCCTTCAATGGAGAAATTATATCCATCAGAATTCACCTACATGAAGTTTTCCAATAAATAAAAAACGATGGTTATTGTGACGAAACATGAGTTGGGAAAATATAAAATGATTACAGGAGGGTGGGATGTTTCTTTCACCATACTATAAGGGTGAATGCGTATATCTTGGTAGAGAATACTATATACCTAGGAGACAATAGGGTGTAGGACATCAATTTAGAATTAAAGGAGATGGGATAATTGATACTCCAATGGGTATAGATTCAACTATTCTTAAACATAAAGACCTAATTGG
>NW_028223224.1:0-5000 GCF_056783735.1 Eptatretus burgeri
TCAAGATCTACAAACATGCAAAACCCCTCCCCCACCCTGTGGTGGAGTCTGCGGGCCTACGGGGAAGGGCATGGTGGTGTGGGAGTGGTCGGAGTGGTCATCGTATTTGCAAGGGATATAAGGTGTGCGCGCCGCCTGAGGCGTGGTAGTGATGCGTAGTCGCCCGGCTCGTGAGTATGCTGAATACGTAATAAAGGAGAGCCGCTGGGCAGAGTACGCCCGCGCTCGCGCTTGTGCAACACAGCCCAGCTCGACTGTTCCTCCGCTCGTGTCTGCCTGCTAAGCATCTTCCATTCAGTACATTACAGTTGGCTGACGAGGATCTTCGGATCGGCGTGTGCAGGGCGGCAAGTAACCCGGGCGGTTCCAAGCTACGGAGCCAAGGGTCTCGCCAGCACGAGCATGGCAGAAGGTCGGGGCACGGCACACGGACGCGTACCTGTGTTCGGGGGAGATGAGTTCGAGTTTTCTGAACAGTAAGGTTGCTACTTTCGGGCGAATGATGTAGAGGATGAAGAGAAACGCAAGGCGATCTTGCTCGCCTCGCTATCAACGGAGCACTACCGACTGCTGAGTGATTTGGTGGCTCCAGATAGGCCCAGTGATGACGTGCTATCCTTTCAGGACATCGTGGCGAAAACGAAGACCCACTTGGCGCCAAAGAAGTCGTTACATCTCGCGCGGTTCCAGTTCGATCATCTCGCTAAGGGTGGCGAGGAGCGCGTTGCGGACTTCGTAGCACGGGTGAAGCATTCGGCTGTGCCGTGCAAATTCACGACAGAGGAGCGTCCGGCACGGCTCAGAGATCGTTTTATTTCTGGTCTGCGAGACGCAAAGATGGTAGCAGCCATCCTGCGGTTGACCGACATCACATTGGACTCTGCGGTCGCGACTGCTTCGTCTGTCGAGCAGACACTCACGGATGTCCGCGCCATTGCTGGCCAGGACGTAATGAGTAGCTCCAGCTGGGGCATGGCGGCTAATCCCGAGGTCCACGCGGTGACCGCACAAGTGCCGCAGGTTGCACGCACGCCTAGCGGTGCGGGACGAGGGCGCGCACCACAGCACGGTCGCACCGGGAGCGAAGGGGCACCGCAGCACGGTCGCACCTAGAGCAAAGGGGCTTTCCGGGGGTGCTGGGGGTGTGGGGGTCCGCACCTGCGACAAATGTGCCCGTATAAGAACACCGTGTGTTTGCATTGTCACAAGATGGGACATTTGAAGCGCGTGTGTCGGATGGCGGGGGCCTCCGTTGGGGTCTTGGATGACGAGGTGCGGGAGGACCCCAGTGACCTGTAGATCGGCCTGCAACCGGGGCATGACGATACCGGCGAGCCGGAGCAGGAGATGCAACCACGGTTGAGTCTGTTTTCCGTTGGTTCGGAGATGACGACGCCTTTCACGGTAGAGGTTGAAGTGAATGGCCAACCGACTGTGTTTTGTGTGGATACCGGGGCTGCGGTGTCGGTCATGGGTGAGCAGGCGGCTCGTGGTCTTTGCGGTATTCGCCTGGTCAAGTCGGCCTTGTCGTTATACACGTACACCGGTGAAGCGATTGCACCGCTTGTGAGGGCCGACGTCTCAGTGCGCTACCGAGATCGACGCGCCCGGCTCTCGGTGTTCGTTGTACGAGGGGAGGGGCCCGCCCTTTTGGGTCGGTACTGGCTGGCGCACCTCGGACTGGATCTCCGGTTCGTACCTCCAGATGTGCCAGTGCTCTCTTTGAGACCTTCGTCGAGTACCGAGGGCGAGGCTCTGGCGGCGGGGGCCGCGTCGATGCAGCGGGAGCGACCGTTTGTTGCTGCCTGCGGCGGTGATGTGCGGTTCGGGAGCGGCGAGAGCCGTATCAGCTCTCGCGATGAGTTCCCGCGCTTCGCTCGCGATGAGTTCCCGCGCTTCGGCAGCGTTCGTGAGGCAATGCGCGTCGGTGTTGTTCAGGCAGCTTCAACAGGTGGCGGTGAGCCCGTGGCATTAGAGGGAGTCACGAGTCACAACATCGAGTCGACAACCAAGAAACGGACTCGTGATGTGGGTTGTGGGTTGTTGTTCATGGCATATGTGTTTTTCCTTGCTCTAGTGATGCAGTTTAACATTGTTGAAATAAATGCCAGCAGTTCTCGTGTGAAAGTGGATTTGGCGGGGATCAGTCATTGGGGTTGGTATTATGATCAATGTGAGGTGGGAGCAGTGGGGGCAAATAAAAAGGTTGGGTTGGCCTTCCATTGTCCCGGGCCGCAGGTAGTTGCTTTGTCATCTGCTGGGAGTTTATCAAAAGACCGCGCTGTACGGAAAAATGAGTTTGCAATGCTTCAAGTGATGTTCGTAGTGATTTATAACGAGCCTATGATTGAAGTGTGGTTTAAATGGAATTGCGACCGTCTAGCTGCCGTGTGGGTCTCAGAGATCGACTCGGAACCAAGACTGGTGCACTGGTCGGCGTTACCCCCACCTCTGGTTGCGAGCGCAGCTCTCTGTGTTCGCTCAAGGCCGTTTAGACGGGCGTTGGCGTCTCAACTGATTGTGGTGCGTGGGTTGTTTTGGAGCATTAAGTGCGTACAGCCAGCGGCGCTGTTCAGCGCCCCCGGCCAAGGTCGATCAGGGCTGCCGCTGGCGCCACGGCTTCCAGACAGCGGGCTTCCGGCCTCGGAATGTTTATCTACGTCGGGTCTGCCTGGGGGGAGTGGACCGGAGGCGTTTGATGGTGCCGGGGGAGGTTGGCTCGAAAGATCGCCACGGCCTCGGCGAGGGCCTTGTCAGCATGAGCCGCCTGGGGGCGTTTCCGCTGGGTAGGGCTGCTGTGTTTTTTTTCGCCTTGCTGCTTCATATCGGTAACACGGCCAGAGTTTGGGAGGCGCTGTGTCTTCGGGATCTGGTCGGGGCAGCTCCATTAACCCACGTTCACGCATTATATGATGTGGTGTGCTGTTATACTTCGCTGTTTTCATTGTATTTTCATGATTATTATACCGAAGTCCTTCGTGTTCTTTATGCTTCTTATAATGGTGCTCATTTAATAATCATAGTTTTAGGGGGGAGGAGTGTGGTGGAGTCTGCGGGCCTACGGGGAAGGGCATGGTGGTGTGGGAGTGGTCGGAGTGGTCATCGTATCTGCAAGGGATATAAGGTGTGCGCGCCGCCTGAGGCGTCGTAGGAATGCAGTAGTCGAACGCGGGAGGGAGGGAGAGAGAGGATGGGAGAGAGTACATTACACACCCCAAAAAACACAGCGATCGGATGCACAGGTAAGTTTGGTGGGTGGCTCCTCCTGATTCCCTATTTTTATTTATCTTTCTCTTCCGCTTCCTCGTACGATGTCGCCGCTGCGAACACGATACGTGAACATGCGTTCGGGGAAGTCGTCACAAGAGAAACGTGTAAAACTAAAAACGACGGCATGGACGACATCAGTTCGTGTTCCACCATGGCGCCGTTTCCATGGAGATCGCCATCTTGTTAAGCGGTGCTCTGGCCTGATTGCAAACATACTTGCTTCACAGGATCAACATGACCCCCAATTAATGTGTTTTTTTTTTTTTTTACTCTTTGCCGCGTTCTGGTGCATTGAGGTGTTTTCGATTGAATTATAAGCAGTCGGTATGTTTTTTGCTTCCTGCACATCATTTCCTGGTTATTTTTTTGCCTACACACAGCTATGAGTTACCTATACACTGCCCAAATCAAGAACGCATTGCATGTTTGCAACAAGATTGTCCGTGAGACCGGTAACTCTGCGAATAGTCTTTAAAACCTTTTCCAAAAAAACGAAAAGCGAAGCCGGAATTTTCGGGCCAAACAAAATTTAACAACTAAAACTGCGGAAGAATCAAAACGGCTCGTTGTGCAAGATTTTTTTCAGGATTGGAGGAGGCACACTCGCTCGAAAAAAATTATGAAGGCTGAGTTAAAGTTATTGGGAGGAAGAAAGACTGTCGAGGTCGATGCGTTAATATTCGTAAAGAAGAAGAAAAAGTGATTTGTACAAAGGAAACAAAAAAAAATACAGTATGGAGAAAAATAGTGGAAGAGGAAGAAGAAAATTGAAAAGAACACAATGAAAAGAAGAGGAAGAAGAAGAGGAAGAAGAAGAAGAAGCGAGTAAAGTGGAGTAGTGAGTTTAGTGGTGCGTTGTGGGTCGAGTGGTGCTGTTTTTGGTGAACACATCTGACAGCATCGATTGGTAAGTGATGTCGGAACCAAAGGTGATTTAAAACTTTACGCAGGAACCGTGTGACGCAGCACGGAATTTTGTGACTGCTCCACGCTATCTTTTCACTGTTCCAGGTTTCAGGGCCTCGACCCTTTCATGTCACTGGTCCTTGGATAAATTGCTTTCCGGGCGCTGAGGCGACGGCGTGCGGCCATGTAGGTCCGAGCAGGTACGTGCTCCGGAAAACCCCAGAACGTCTTGTATCTGGTAATAAGGGTGTTGGGTAGAGGGACTGGGATGCTCGTCGGAGAGAGGGAGAGGATGGGGGGTGAAGAGAGAGGATGGGGGGGAGAGAGAGAGAGAGAGGATGGGGGGGAGAGAGAGAGAGAGAGAGAGAGAGAGAGAGAGAGGATGGGAGGGAGAGAGAGAGAGAGAGGATGGGAGGGAGAGAGAGAGAGAGAGAGATGGGAGGGAGAGAGAGAGAGTATGGGAGGGAGAGAGAGAGTATGGGAGGGAGAGAGAGAGAGAGAGAGAGAGAGAGAGAGAGAGAGAGAGAGAGAGAGAGAGAGAGAGAGAGAGAGAGAGGATGGCAGATAGAGAGAGAGGATGGGAGAGAGGGTAGAGAGAGAGAGAGAGAGAGAGGATGGGAGAGAGAGAGAGAGAGAGAGAGAGAGAGAGAGAGAGAGAGAGAGAGAGAGAGAGAGAGATGGGAGAGAGAGAGAGAGATGGGAGAGAGAGAGAGAGAGAGAGAGAGAGAGAGAGAGAGAGAGAGAGAGAGAGAAAGAGATGGGAGAGAGAGAGAGAGAGGATGGGAGAGAGAGAGAGAGAGAGAGAGGATGGGAGAGAGAGAGAG
>NW_028223225.1:0-15155 GCF_056783735.1 Eptatretus burgeri
AGGTCATTTTGAAAGTCTCATATTCATAAATTATCATGTTTACTCTTCTCCACAAACAAAGGACTTCAACTGTACCTGCAATTCTTTTGTTTGTCTATCTTTCCAAGTCCGTATCACCTGCTCGTCTACGTCTCTATAGATCACTGTTTATTGTCCCCTCATAAGTAAAGATGTGGCATTTTGTTATTCCACATGAGGCACATCCCGATTTCAAGTGAATGTAAATTTCGCCGAATGCAAATACAAATTTGATTTGCTTTTTACATCATAAATTTATTTGATTATGTTTGGTACTTACTTGGCATGGCTAAGCAACTGATGAAACACCCCACCCCACCCCACCACAGTGACAATAGAAAAG
Source organism: Eptatretus burgeri (assembly GCF_056783735.1). NCBI lineage: Eukaryota > Metazoa > Chordata > Myxini > Myxiniformes > Myxinidae > Eptatretus > Eptatretus burgeri. The sequence goes on from NW_028223225.1 coordinate 362, forward strand.
AATGTAATTGAGAACATTGGTTTAAACGCTTACTTTTGTTTAAAGATAGTGAGTCCTCGACGAGAAAATGCTAACAAATAGAACAACCATGTTAATAAATCATTCCAAAACACAAGTTCTATGATGCAATTGTCCCTGAAAACCCTGTATAATGACGCAAGTTATTCCAGTAAATCAAACGACAATGAATAAAACCGAGGACCAGACAGCTTAGAATTGAGCACACAAACAACCGAGTTATCTTTTTACCTAATAAAATAGTGATTTGTGTCCCAAAGAAGGCTAAAATCAGAAACTGTTCTTTAACCATAAGTCTTTGAGGCAGGGGCGTACCTAGAGTATTTGGCACCTGGGGCGTACCTAGAGTATTTGGCACCTGGGGCGTACCTAGAGTATTTGGCACCTGGGGCGTACCGAAAGTATTTGGCACCTGGGGTGGACCCTTGCTTTGGCACCGCTCCCCGAGATGAATAATATGAAAAATTAAATGCATAGAAAACATCTATCGTGTTTGCAGGATATTAAAAATTCAGCAAACACTTAATACTGCTTGGCATTGATATAACAAAAACACATCTTCAATCACAGAGAAAACATCACCAGGAGGAATTTTCAAAAAGGTAATTCAGTCTCATGGATAGCCCGGTGATTGCACGACACCATTTCCATGACAATGTTTTTCCTGCCCATTAACCATTTCCTGCCCATCACTTCCAGTTCCGGTTTTGAGCGGCAAGAGGTCTCCTTCGGGGCTCCCTGCTGACTTTCTCAAAGTTAAGTTCCGGTTGTTATTTGTCCCGTTTTAACTGTTTAATTTTCTCACCTACATGTTAATGTGTGTTCCTAGTTCGGTTTTGTTTCAAAAATCGTGCTATTTTGTGAGTATTTATGTCGACGTTCTTACCTGGTGTTTGAGGCCTAGTCCTAGGCTTGAGGCCTACCGGTTCCACTCGGTGTTCGATCGTTTTTTTTTGTTTGTTTGTTTGTTTTTTCTCCCCATTACCTTCAATTTCTATCCTCCCCATTACCTTCAATTTTCATCCTCCCCACTTTCCAAACATCCCCCATTCTCCCAACTAATCTCTTTCTTATCTCAAAAAAAAAAAAAAAATATATATATACCCAACAACAACAACAACAACACGCTCACCTTCTCCCGATTCTGCTACTTCTTCTTCCTCTTAACTTCCTCCTCGTCTTCCTCGATTTTTTTTTTTTTTTTTTTTTTTACACTTCCATGACCTAATCTGTTGAACTCTCTCATACATTAATATTACAACAAAAACGATCTTATAATGCTTCATCTTCCTCTCTCACACATGTGGTACTCTTTACTGTTTCACAATGCACTACTCTTCTGCTATTTTAACAGACTGCTCTCATTTCGACCTCTCCTTCATTCCTTGCCTAAAAAATCCAACTATTACAGGCGCTTCTTCTCTCCATGCTCTGAATTCGCCTTCATTGCATCCATCAAGAATTGTGTTAAATCGCATCTCTGACCTAAAACTTTTAAAAACCACAGTTTGCCATGGATGCTCACTTTCCATCAACCATTCTTTTTCCAACTTCAGTGCCATCTCACCCCCCTCACCCTCACTCTCACTCTCAAAGCAACCATCCCACTCTTCTCCCTCCAAGCCTCCCCTCTCACCTCTTTCAAAAATTCCCCCCTCACCTTTCTCCCACCTTTCATCCGCCTCACTCTTCCTTCTCTAAGTTGCCCCCCCCTCTCATCCACCAACCTGCCTCCCTCCACTGCCCTCTCACCTCCATCTCTTCACTCCACCTCCTCAAATCCTCAACTGCCATCTTCCTTGTCTCTTGTCCCCCCTCTCTCCCAGCACCACAGAGCCTTTTCTCCTCCTCATTCGGCCCCCTCGCCACGCTATTCTGCAATACCCCACACTCCTTCAGCAACCCTCCTTACCTCCCCCCCTCTTCCCTCGTCCTACCCTCCCCCGCCCCCTCCACCTCCTGCACCCAAAGCCTCCTCCCCTACCTCTTCATTAAAAGTGTGGACCTCAAATATCCGGGGCCTTCGCTCAAACCTTTCAGATCTTTCCATACAGGTTGCCACTGACAAACCAGACATTATCTGCCTAACAGAAACTTTCCTCTCCCAAGACGTGTCTGACTCCCAAGTATCTCTCCCTGGTTACTCCCTCTTACGGTATGACAGACCTGAGTCTCGTCCTGGTGGAGGTGTTGCTCTCTTCATCAAAGACTATTCCTCACTCTCCCTGCACTGCTCTCACTCCCCCACACCCCCAGGAATACCTCTGGCTTCGGCTTCCTCTCCACTCCCACCTCATGTTTATATGTGTACTGTACCGTCCACCGAACAGTGATGACTCCATCTACACCTCACTCTCCGAAAACATGGACCATCTTCTATCTTCTCATCCAAACTCTCTCTTCCTCTTATGTGGCGACTTCAATTGTCATCACGCCAGTTGGCTAGGTGTGGGTACCTCTCTCACCTGCCATGGGACATCAGCAAAAGCTTTCTGCGACTCATTGGGACTGACTCAATCGGTCAACTTCCCGACCCGGATCTCAACCAATGGTACTCCATCTCTTCTGGATCTGATTTTGACAAATTTCCCTGACAATATCTGCTGCTCTTCCTTTGCTCCAATTGGTTCTTCTGACCACGTCCTTGTTAAAGTGGACATCTCTCTGGCTGTTATCAGAGAACCACCTCACCGCCGTCGAGTCTGGCATTTCACTCAAGCCGACTGGCAGGGTCTCCGAGCAGCCATCAAACTTACAGACTGGTCTCCTATCACTACTTTCTCAAACATCAACTCATCCTGGGAATTCTTTCAAAGAAACTTGCTCTCCCTCATGCACAGATTTATCGCCTCTAGGTGTTCAGTTGTCCTACCCTTCCTCCCGCCCTTGGTTTACTGAAGCTTGTGGCGAGGCAGTTGTCCTGAAACAACTTGCCTTTGCCTCATGGAAAGCAAACCCAACTGAGGGCAATCTCAGTTCTATCCATAAAGCTCGGAACAAGTGTGTATCTACCCTCAGGAGAGCCAGAAAACAACATCTTTCTCATCTCAAGTCTGAACTCTCAAACCTCTCTCCCTCCTCAAAATCCTGGTGGCATTTAATCAAATCTGTTTCTGGTGTATGTTCCCCCTCCATCCCTCCCTTACCTCAAATGGCCGCACTGCTGATTCCACACGTGATAAAGCTGAATGTCTAAACTCGGTGTTTGCAGCTAAATCTTGTGTCCTAAACCCATCACTATCTCTACCCACTTTACCCAGTCGCACCCAACTGTCCCTGGACTCTGTATCCTTTTCTCCTGACAAGGTGGAGAGCTTGCTTTCAAACCTCGAGTCCAGATTCTGCAACCGGTCCAGACGGCATCAGCCCACGTGTCCTCAAAGCCTGCTCTTCTGCTCTTGCTCACCCTCTCTCTGTTCTATTCACCTCTCTCATTTTCCCAAGGTCATCTGCCATGTGCTTGGAAATCTGCTAACATCACTGCCCTGCATAAAAAAGGTGCAAAAACAGATCCCTGTAACTATAGACCAATCAGCCTTCTCCCAATCATCAGCAAGGTTATGGAATCCATCATCGCTTCAGACATGAAATCCTTCCTCTTCTCCAATGGCTTGATTTCCAATCATCAATTTGGTTTCAGACCAGGTCACTCTACCCTAGATATGCTGCTACTGCTCTCCCATCAATGGATGGAGGTCCTCAATGCCAGACAGGAAATCCGAGCCGTATCCCTGGACATATCACGTGCTTTTGACACAGTCTGGCACCCTGCCCTACTCACCAAACTCTCTTCCCATGGTATTCAAGGCCATCTCCACTCATGGCTCGCAGACTTCCTCTCCTGTCGCAGTCACCGTGTGGCCCTAAATGGAGTTCTTTCATCCCCTCTTCCTGTGCAGGCTGGAGTTCCTCAAGGTAGCGTTCTGGGCCCTGTTCTTTTTCTGGTTTTCATCAATGATCTCTCTCGGACTCTGTGGAAAATCCTCTATTTCTCTTTGCCGATGACTCCACCCTCTGCCGTACCATCTGTCATCCCTCAGACCGGCAAGCAGCAGCTTCTTCGCTCACTGCAGATCTGGATAAAATCACAAACTGGTCCAACACGTGGAACATGTCTTTCAATCCAGACAAATCTCTCACACTCTCACTATGTCTCTTGAAAGGACCGTTTAGAAAACCCCCCATCCACTTTCTCAACAATCCTCTGGAAGAAGTCTTTTCTTTCAAGCTTCTGGGTCTCACTATCTGCCATGACCTTTCCTGGGAAAGTCACATTTCCAACCTTGCCTCAAAAGCCAGTCGCCGACTGGGAATCCTCCGTCGTGCAAAGTCCTTCCTCGGCCCTCTTGAGCTCCTGACCACTTACAAAGCTTTTGTCCGTAGCCTGATGGAGTACTGCTCTCCCCTCTGGGCTGGTGCTCCTGCCTCCCACCTTTCTCGACTGCACGCTGTCGAAACCAGGGCTTTTAAGATCATTGGCATCTCCCGCAATGAAGCTGAGTCTTTGGGCCTCTCACTCAATCACCGCAGGTTGGTCGGTGGTCTTTCTGTCTTCTACCGACTCCTCTCCAGCCTTGCCCCCCCTGCTCTCTCTGCGATTTGTCCCAACCACATTTCCACAGGGCGCTCAAGGTCCGCCAACAACCCCCTTCTGGTAAAACTACCAAAATCACGAATCACTGCTCATCTTCACTCTTTCATTCCTCTTTTTTCCCGCCTTTGGAATAAACTTCCCCTCACTCTATTCTTTCCCATTCTTCCCTCCAGGCTTTCAAAACAGCTGTTCACCACCACCTCTTATCTTCCCCCATCCAAATCCTCGATCTTTTCTACCCCCGATAATCCACCCAAGCCCACTTCCTTCAATTCTCCTGCTTTCCTTCCTGAAAGTCCCTGTAATGTCCATCTTCTCCTCGCCATGTTCCCCGTCCCATCCCCATCCCTCTCCCTTCCACAGTTCACCTGTGTCTGTTTAATGATTTGTCCCTTCCACTCCCGCCCCTCTTGTCTCATGCCTCCTTGCTGTGAGTTGTGTGTTAGCTCTCATACGAGCCTCGACCAAGGTATACAAAAAAAAAAAAAAAAAAAAAAAAAAAAAATTTAATGGAGGAGATCAACTCTTCAGAAGGCCTCGAATACAGTACAGTAATGTAATTCACTTTTCAGAATGAAAGGGTTCACCCAAAAAGCACGTCGAACTACTATCGTGGCCGAGATTTGTATGCAAATGAGTTTAAATTGACGTCAACCCAATGAACGAATCATGACCTTTCCTCCAATGCAAAATGTGCTTGTAACTTATTAAAGCTTGCTTCTAATTGGTGGAGAAAGCTGATGACAAAAAAAAAACATTTCTGGGATCATGCTATATATACAGGGCTTCACACAATTTTTTTTTTAAATGAGGTTCTCCAATGAGTACAAGCAGAAATGGTTTGGTACTCACGAAAAAAAAGAAAATTGTCAGCTTCGAGCATGCTCGACTGCTTTCCCAATCGCCACTCCGATTTTTAATGCATTTCAGCTTTGTATGCATCTTACTCCTCTGTAAGCGCTCTCTCAGAACGTTCATTCCAGATGAGACTCACAAACTGCTCTCTTTTTTTTTTTTTCGTTCTGGATGCTCCTGAGCCTCTTCTTCGTCTTCACTAGCATGTTCTCCTTAGGTCTATTTTTTTTTAATCTTAAAAGTTATAAACTTACAATATAGCTTGTAAATTATATTGTTATAATTTCCTAGATGACCCGTAAACCCGTTGGGTTCCTGTTGTGACAGCGGTTGATGAAAAAACATTTCAAAAAAAAAAAAAGATAGCTCCAGCGAACTATACCGCTGAGGTTGTTTGATCAAATACTCCCGAAGGTAACTTGACTGAATCAGGAATTGATTTTTTTCGTTGCCCGATTTGAAAGAAACTTGATACTGCACACCGCATGTGAATGGTGAGTAAGGTGGCCTTATAATTTTTGCACTATTCTGTACCGTTTTGGCTGTATTTCGGGAACATACAAGCATATATATTATATATATATATATATATATATATACACACACACACACACACACACACACACACACACACACACACACACACACATACACACACACACACACACACACACACACACACACACACACACACACACACACAAGTTTTAGGAATACTGTTATAATTTATAAACTTAATTTTGTACATTTAAATTTTGAAATCACTGTAAATCAACTATCAGAATGATCACGGAAGAATCTTACCGACACGAGCCCAGAAAAACCCCTCTTCATCATCTTCGCTCGTGTGTTCTTCTTCGATCATTTTTTTATGTTATAAGTTACAAGCTATAATATAAATTATATTCTTATAATTTATAAACTTCATTTTGTACATTAAAATTTTGAAATCACTGTAAATCAATTATCAGAATTATTACGGAGGAATCGTATCTATACTCGATGAGAAAACCTTCCATCGAAAGCCTCTGTTGTGCTCGTACGCTTTTGAGCTTTCTGAGCATCTTTGAAGTATACTGAAAAGCAAAAGAAACTTACCACCTTTTAAACCTTCAAATATCAACAATAACAATGCGTGTAGTAAATGTGTGAACTTATTTGTGGACAATATTGTCCTCACTGACAGACAAAACGGTCACGGATGGTCACTTGAACCTTCAATGGTCACTTCATAGTACAGTTGCTGAACAGCCGTTTTGACTGTCAGTGATTAGCCAAGAGGTACGGGATGATTTTAATGAGCTGCACGTGATGTCTTGATATTGGCTTTAAAAAGGCCAGTGCAAAATGGGAATTTCAATCAACATGCCACGATTGTCCAGGGATCAACGGCAGTGTGCCTTGGGCATACTGCAAGGCGGATTGAGCTACCGTGAGGTGGCACGTCGCCTTGGCTGTTCACACCAGACGATATCGGCCCTGGTGGACAGAGACACCCTCCACAACTCTGCAGATGACAGACCTCGATCAGGGAGGCCAAGAATCACCACTGCAAGGCAGGACAGGCAGATGGTCCTAATCACCTGTGGGATGAGCTTGGCAGGGCCAAGACACAGGCAGAGCTGCTTCAGACATTGAGGACCGAGTGGAACAGAATCCAGCAGCAATTCATCCAAAGACTGGTAGGCAGTATGCACCGACGATGCACTGCCTGTATCCAAAACAATGGTGGCCACACACGCTATTGAAAGGGGACTGACATTGCACCCTGTGCTGTTCTGTACTGTAGAACAAACTTATGAGATGGTGTATCTTGGTCAAAAACTTGACATGCCATCAATAAAATGCCAATGTTTCAATGAGCAATTGTTGGTTTGTTTTATTTTTGAACTGTTACAACTTTATTACATTTCAAACAAGTGGTAAGTTTATTTTGCGTTTCAGTTTCTGTATTTGGTTGTTTGGTTTTTTTGAGCATGCATGAGTACCTGCATACCAGTTATGTGAACTGCTGTTTATATTGTCCGCTATCTACGTACAATGATACAACGATGATTTTAGTTCTGAGTTAGTCTATATTATTAGATAAATAATAATATTATAATGTCACTTGCAACTAAAACCATTGTTATATCATCGTACGAGTATTTCAACTCTATCCAATGGCACCCGGGAGATGGACCACACCCCCCATCCCTACTCCCCCACATCCCTCTCGGTACGTCAGTGCTTTGAGGCTATAGTTATGAATGGCACTGATTAGAGCACAAGTATCGTAGTCCAACTGAAGGCCATCTAAATCAAGAAGGGATTGGGTTCCGGTTCGGGGTTTTTATACATACACGGTGACATCTGAGTTGCTCATTTCCACCTCATTAAAGCTGAGTTTTCCGAACAGGATGCATCGTGTTTTGTGTTGTGTCATTCTTTGTGGTGTTTCTGTTGACTCCCATGCAATATATCATGTTAATTTGTTCGTTATTTTGTGCTATTTGTTTTGTTTGTTTCGTATTGTCAAGGCCTGAACGACGTTCCCTCGGATAGAAAGTGTATCTCGATTTCCTCAACATTATCCTATTTCCTCTCCTCGCTTCAACAAGTCAAAACAAACAAACAAACCAAAAAAACTTTATATTTTCACTCCATAACGTTTCTCATTTCAACTTGAATTTCCTTCTGGTTCCACATCCACCTTGTGATCTTTGTCTCCGTTTGTCAGTTAGGAATTTGGAACCAGAAAAAGCATCTCTCCTCACCCACCCTCTCAATGCTTACCCGTCACACCACCCCCAAAATGTTTCCCCCTCTCCTCACCCTCTAAAACATTCTCCCACAACCCCCACACACACAAACCTTCTCCCATACCCCCCACACTCAAAACTTCCCCCCCCCACCAAAGTTTCCCCTGCACCTCACACACTCAAACCCACACACCCACCCCCCCCATCCTCAACCCTTCATCGAAACTTTCCCTTGCACCCCAAACACTAAAAGTCTCACCCACACCACACACACGAAAAACCCTGTACCTCACCCCACATACTCAAACCCTCACCCGCACCCACACACACACACCCGCACACACACACACACACACACACACACCCTACCCCACACCTAAACTTTCCCCTGCACCCCACACACTCAAATCTCACCCCACACAAAAAAATCCTCACCCACACCTCACACACACAAACCTTCCTTCACCCCCACACACTCAAACCTTTCACCATACCGCACACATTCAAACCCTCACCCCACACACTCAAACTCTCACCCCACACACTCAAACCTTGCCCCACACATTCAACCCTCATCCCACACACTTTCTTTTCCCACAAATGTCTCCTTATCTTCTTCTGCTCCATTTGGTTCATCTGATCATGTGTTTCGGAAAGTCAACATCTCTCTGGCTATTTTCAGAGAGCTGCCTCAATGCCGGCGAGTCCGGCATTTCACTCAATCAGATTGGAAGGGACTGTGAGCAAGACTTTCTCTTCAGGACAAGTCTCCCATATCTACGGCCCCTGATATTAACTCAGCCTGGGAAGTCTTCCACAGAAACCTTCTCTCCCTCATGCAGGGGTTTCCTTAGAAGCCGGTTACCGGCGACCCGCAGCCGTCTACTCAGAGAAAAAAATGTCAAAGGTCGCCGCCTACTTCAGCGCTGATTTTTTTTTTCCAGTACCTGAAGCTGATGACCATGGATTTTCAGAGAATGGTGCAGATTACATTGACCTACTTGGTGGTCAGTTTTTTGAGAAAGCTGGTCAGCAGAAAGTTGTTGCTGAGTGGCAGAATTTTAAGTTTGAATTAAATTCATGGAAAAACATGTGCCTGCTGAAGTACTTTCGTTAAAATCTAACCTCACACCAACAGAATGGGTACGTAAACAAATCTTATCTAAGAAACAGGAGGACAAGCACTTTTACCCCAAACTGGCAGAGCTTGCAGAAATTTATATGTCTCTGCCAGTTTCCAATGCATGGCCAGAACGGGGAGCCAGCGCCCTTAAGCGTATTAAGTCACGAATGAGGTCAGCAATGAAAAATGACATGCGAGATGCCTTGTTAACAATCTCAATCAATGGTCCTCCAGTTGGCTCAAATGATGCTGAACTCCTTATCCGACAATGTGTACTTGACTGGCCTAGCCAAAAACCTCGACGGAAGCTCCCAAATCAACGACTTGTTAGTGTACCATCAACTTCGTTTGCATGTCCCCAAATTCTCTTGACTGGTGACTTGCCTGTCGAATCAGAATTGTCCCCTCTGATTGAAAATGAAGCAATGCGACAATTTAAGGTAGAAGACGTTTCATCTGATAGTGACAGTGACTCCAATTGTGTTGCTTAACTTGCTAAATGACTATAGGTTAAACACTGTTAAACAGAACTGTAAACATCAGCTTCAAGAATTTACACAGAACATATACAATTTGTTCTCTGCTCGGGAACGTTTCTTCATCCCAAATACATTTTAAGTTTATTAACTTTCAATCATTGATTATTCAATTACATATAATGTCATTTGTTCATTCCTGCTAGAATAATATCATAAAGATGTTGGATATGTTTGCAACTGAAAATAGACTGTGAATTCATGGCAACTTTGATCCTGAAATTTGGACAACATTGTTTTGAAAGTTGAGGATGTAGAATGTTTGCAGCACAAAAATATCTAATAAACTTTTTGAATGTGAAATCTCATTTATGAATTAATTTTTCTTTCTATAAAACATATATCGTGACTCAGATTCCCAAAGGACTTGATTTTAATACTAAAGATTGATTGAAATATTGTTTACCTGTATACGAGTTTGTCATTGGTTTGACAGCAGAAATGCAAGATGAGTATAACTCCGAGAATGTTTTGTACCATATAGATATCAAAAATATCACACTTCTTTGATTACTGGAATTAAATAATATCACTACAAGTCTATTACTTCAATCAAACTTTAGATCCTGATGCATACAGAATTTGTAGTGTTAATAGTTTGGTTTGCACATTTTACCCAACATTATTATAATAATCGAATCCTTCGTGCTCACAGCATTCATACAGCAAACCATGAACACTCACAGAAGTGAAATGGAATATGGTTTCCTTAATGAATGTTAGTTCATCTACACTATTATTATGTAACACACTTTCTTCAGATTGCTCACTGTACTCCACCATGTGCAGTATCATCTCCCTATTAAGAACTAAGGTATGGCCCAGATGTTGCTAAAATGCCTCTCTTTTAAAGTGCTTGGATACTCCATCTTCCAGACACCTTGGTGTGCCCTAAACCATGGCCTTAAATTAATGAACACTGTTTAAAAGCTGCTTGAACTAACTATACAGTATAGCTGCATTTCAGTGAACCAGTCAGTCAGTCATTATGTTAATGCAACCACGTCCAGTATAGGCCTAACCACCTGTTTTTGTGGAGTTTTCCACCCGAACAGCATGATAATATGAGAACTATTTCATGTCAGAAATCATGCGAGAATGCCTGTCCAGCCATCTAGGATCCTCCGGCTTCCAGGGCCAGCCTTGGGCCCTGGACCACGGCCATACAGCTGCGCTCGCTTCGCTTGTGGTGATGTTAACCTGCTACTTTTTAATGGTAGCCTCCTACTCCAAAAATAAGGAAACCCCTGCTCATGCACAGATTCATCCCATCTCGTCTTCAATTATCCAACCCTTCTTCCCGCCCATGGTACACTGAATCCTGTGGTGAGGCAATTGCTCCAAAACAACTTGCCTTCTCTTTCTGGAAGGCGAATCCGACCGAAGAAAATCCAGTGCATTCCAAAATGTCCACACCAAGTGTGTGTCCACTTTCAGGAGAGCCAGAAAACATCCGTCCAAACTCAAGAATGAACTATCAAACTTGCTCCCTCCTCTAAAACCTGGTGGAGTCTTGTTAAGTCTGTCTCCAAAGTATGCTCCCCTTACATCCCCTTCAAATGGCACCACAGCAGGCTCTGCTCATGAGAAGGATGAATGTCTTAATTCTGTGTTTGCTTCCAAATCTTGTGTACCCAACCCCTCACTCTCAATACCCATCCTTCCCTGTTGTACCCATCTGCTCCTGGATGCCTTGTTCTTTGCACCTGAAAAGGTGGAGAAGTTTAAGTTTCTTTCAACCATCGACTCTGACTCTGCAACTGGACCGAACAGCATCAGCTCGCATGTCCTGAAAACCTGCTCTGCTGCTCTTTCCCATTCTCTCTCCGCCCTTTTCGCACTATCATTTGTGCTAGGTCATCTTCCATCTGCTTGGAAATCCATCAATATCACTGCACTACATAAAAAGGTGCAAAAACTGATCCCCTAAACTGCAGACCTATCAGCGAGGTCATGCAATCCATCATCATAGTTGATATGAAATCCTTCATTTTCTCCAACAACCTAAAGGTCACCAATTTGGTTTCAGACCAGGTGACTCCACCTTGGACAGGCTGCTTCTACTCACCCAACAATGAATAGAGGCCCTCAATGTCACTACTCACCCAACAATGAATGGAGGCCCTCAATGTCAGACGTGAGATCAGAGCCGTCTCTCTGGACATATCTCATGTTTTTGATGCAGTCTGGCATCCTGCCTTACTCTCCATACTCTCTATCTGTGGCATCCAAGGTCAACTCCACACATGGATGACTGACTTCATCTACTCTCAGAGCCAATGTGTGGCACTCAACGGAATCCTTCCATGTCCTCTCTGTCAAGGCTGGAGTGCCCCAAAGCAGTGTTCTGGGCCCAGTCCTTTTTCCTGATCTTCAACAATGATCTCTCCGACTCTGGAAAATCCTCTTTATCTATTTGCTTATGACGTCACATCTCTCATCTTTCAGACAGGAAGGCTGCAGCCTCTTCCCTTTCTTCAGACCTTGAAAAAAAAAAAAATCACAAGATGGTCAAACACTTGGAAATGTCTTTCAATCCTGGCCTCTAAGATTATCAGAATCTATCACGATGAAACTGAGTCGATGGGCCTATCACTCTGCCATCACAAACAGGTCGGTGATCTCTCCGTCTTTTTCCGCCTCCTTTATGGTGTTGTACCCTCCCCTCTTTCCGTGCTTTGTCCCCCCCCCCCAGGTTTCTGCAGGGCACACATGGTCCACCATCAACCCCTTTCTGTGAAACTACCTCAATCCAGGATCACTGCTCACCTCCACTCAGTTGTTCCTCTTTATTCCCCACCTTTGGAACCAAATTCTACGTCCTCTTCAATATCATTCTTTCCTCCAGGCCTTCAAGACAGCTGTTCACCACCATCTCAGATCGTCCCCAATCCAAAACCATGATCTTTTCTACCCTCGTTAACTACCCTCCTTCCCCCGCACCTGATGTCACCACAATCTGTCCTTCCAAAATTCCAGTTTTCACTCCTGAGAGTTTCCTTCTGTGTCCATCCTGTCCACCCCATGCTTCCTCTCCTGTCCCCCATTCCTCCCCTCATGCATTGTTTGTCCGCCTCCCTCTGCCTTGGCCTTCGGCTGTGTGGTTGGTCTGTCTGTCTCTCTCTCTCTCTCTCTCTCTCTCTCTCTCTCTCTCTCTCTCTCTCTTTCCTGTCTCTCTCTCTCTCTCTCTCTCTCTCTCTCTCTCTCTCTCTCTCTCTCTCTCTCTCTCTCTCTCTCTCTCTCTCTCTCTCTCTCTCTCTCTCTCTCTCTCTCTCTCTCTCTCTCTCTCTCTCTCTGCTGTTCCTTTTGTCCTATTGCATCCTGATCTGTTCAGTGTATTAGTACTAGCTCTTCCCACAAGCCTTGGCGATGTATCCAAAAAAACCCCAAAAAACACTTGGAGAACTCTTATCGTTGATTGTGAGGATTGATTTAGCACAATCCCTTATTTCAGGTGATCTGGATGATCTAACTTTATCTAACAAGTAAATACATTGAGTGTTGGAAAATAAATTTTGAGCATAATCTACACATCGACGTTGCTCAGGAAAAACGCTTGTAATACAATAAATTTCAATGCCTTTTGCATGAAATTAGAAGTTTTTGAATTCCATCCTTGTAAAAAATTAATTGCGGTTACATTGAAAAAAAATGTGGTAGGCCTAAAAAAAAAAAAAAGAAATAAAAAATTCGACGGGTACAAAAATCATGCTGTGATAAAAAAATATAAAATTTAACAAGTATGAGTACTGTACTGTACTTTGTTTCTTCGGCTCAAAGCTTATCAAGGCTTGTACGAATCATTTGATATGGGTCACTCAAATGAGCTCAACACAGAAAAGCAAATGAAGTTAATCACAATTGAAAAACCCAGGGGTTACCAGATGCTCAAGAGGTTGCAGGGAGATGGCCGCCACATTTGCAGCTGGAACAGCACACGTTTGAAGTCTCACGACAGATGCTGATTCCAGGCCAAGGACGTGCCTCAGCTTGTCAGGAGCCTGGATACATACAGTTGGTTAGTCTTGACATTATTGCCTTGGCTGGTACATGTTGTGATGTTTATGGCTCTGTCGCGACTGCGAAGAACGAGTTTGGGGAGGAGAAGTAAAATGCCGAAGCAGTCGCTTCGCAGGTGGCCGTCTTGATGCCAATGTGGAGATGATTGCTCGCCTGAGCAGAGGTGAGCGATCCTATTCTGAGCATGAATTAACCCCACGCTGGTTATCAGGATTTTAACCAAAGTTTGATCCCCCAGAGAGAAACCAAAGTCGCCAAAACGAGCGGCGAACGGGAGGCGGATTGCAGAGCAGGCACACACAATCTTGCGAAATCAGGATTTATTAAATAAAAGGACATGAGCACGAGACACAGCCACCCTAAGTGGAGACACATGAGCGCGAATTATCTGTCAAGAGCTTCCACCCTCTGCTCTAACTGCAGTGCTCCGAGGGATGGGCTTGGATGAACGCAATGCGCGAATTCCCCTGTAAGCGGGATGAGAATCACATGTCCAGAGGTGATGCTCTACCCCAGCGTTTCTCAACCTTTTTCCCCTTGTAGAAACCTTGAAATAGTTTTCATGTCTCAGGGAACCCCTCCCTGCATAAAAATTATTATGTACCATAATTAATATCTCGCTCCTTTATATTTTTTATCGTAGTTCACGTGGTAAATATAATATATTTTTTTCGGATACCTGGTTTAAGGAAAAAATGACCCCCTTTTTGTCAAATTTATTGGCAATGAAAAAAAAGCATACTGTTCATTTATGAGACCTCACACCGAGGTTTTAATTCACAAAAAAAAAAAATTGTTTTGTTTGAAAACGTCATTATTGAAAGTGTTTGTCTCCCCGAGTCTGTTTGACAATTAAAAAACACACCTCATGAAACTTGATCAACAAAACTTAAACAAATAAAGCTGG
>NW_028223226.1:12500-15146 GCF_056783735.1 Eptatretus burgeri
CATACAAGTGCCAAATATGAATGACAACACAGGCATGCAGTCTGTTTTTTTTTTTAGATGTCAAAATTATTTCTGCATATTTGAGGTTTATCGATATAATAAATCAGGACTGTTAGTCCACGAACTACTCCCTGTTTTGCAGCTGGCCCTGCCAAACTTTCTGTGCAACTTTTTGCGGTCCCAGCGAATGTCTAGAGCAGGGGTTCTTAACCGGGGGTATCCATACCCCTTGGGGGGGTATGGGAACTAAATGCTGGGGGTATGGGACTCGATCTCTGAATGTATGTATATATTTGATTTATTAATTTATAGTTGGTTCGAATGTTAGATTATATAAACTAGCACTGTTATTCAATATTATTCAATGTTCGTATATATGTAATTTCTCAGTTATTTTTTTGTAAATATATATATATATATATATATATATATATATATATATATATATATATATATATATATATATATATATATATATATATGATACTTATGATTGCCTTTCATGTTCTATTCCTAGCTATCCATATCAAAAATAAATTCAAGCTATTGACATCTTTGGAATTCATAGTCAACTAATAGAATGGTGATGATGATGATTTCGACAGTTAAGCGAAGGGGGTATGGGACCATGTTGGGCAATCCATTGGGGGTCTGGAATCATCAAAAGGTTAAGAACCCCTGTAGGCCATGGGATAGATAGGGCCACCGTGCACCCCCCCCCACCTCCCAACAAAACTATGTTTTTTTGAAGTGTCTGGATATGCTGAATACGAATTTGAATGTTAACATTGAAAATATTGGGATGCACTACCTCTTTTAGCCTCATGAAAAGGGGTACCCTCAAAAATGAATTTTCGTCATTTGTGCCAAGAGCGATTTCCGTACCCAATCAGAATGGCTTCCAGACGACCCATTACACTGTCAGACTATACATATTATGGCTTTATATATGAAACAATCTCATGCTGGTTCCATGTATGTGTCTAAAATTAATATATCCAAGAGCTTATATAACATGTTGCGTACATGTACTATATCGTCTTATTAACCGTTCATTGTTGTGTTGTAGAAGTTTCAATAAAGCTTCTTTTTAAGACATTTTTTTTTCTTCTGCCAAATAGTCCAGAATAAGAATCTGACTTAATTTGTTATCCACATATATATATATATATATATATATATATATATATATATATATATATATATATATATATATATATATATATATATATATATATATATATATATATATATATATATATATATATATATATATAGTATCCAAATACAATTTAATCCAGATAACATGAACACACATGATGTTATCACAATATAAACAACAGAACGGTATTCACAAAATCAAAAGCAGGGTTGGGTTTTAAAAAATAAAATAAATTGCTGAGAACATTATTCATGTTAATATCGCTGGTATATTCTTTCCCACTCTAAATAATATAGTAATGTATTTTACAATACATATAAATGTGCTACATTCATACTTATTTCCAAAATTCTGATTACAAACAATGATTGAAACCAACATTATATTTACATATAGTAGGTAATGACAGTTTGTAGCATTGTTCCTTTTACCAGGCGATAACACAGTATATCTTTCATATACATATTTCAAGATATTTCTGTTGATATATTATCATGATCATACAGTTTCATCGTATTCATCAGGTAAGTAACAATATCATGAGATTTTACTGTCATCATTTCAATCAATGTCAACAGCTAATGGTTCAGCTATGTTCTTCAATCTTGGTCAGACTCTGAGCTGTCACCAGGTGAGTACTCCTGTTCCTCTGGTATGCTGTCATCATCATCTGATTCATCATCTCCATCATCACTGGTGTTCACTGATTCAGCAATATCTGTCAACTGCTGTGGGAGAACACACCCCTCATATCAGATAGGCTCCAGTTTTGGTTGACAAGTGCCCAACCGTGTCCGTCACCAGCATTAGGGATATCAGGGTTGGCAATGTGGGCCTTCTTCCATATCCCAACCTGGTAGTTCACTCTCCTGATCCTCTGGCTTGCCTTCTGTGTCCTGTAGCATTATGCCATGTGCAGTGTGGATTGAGACCATTCCAGTGAGGTTGTTCAGTAACTGGTCAAAATTATCAAATTCAGAGTGGAAAATGGAAGAGGCCCCTGGTGATCGAATGATTTGCGTTGATAGCAGACTTAATGTTTCAGCAACAGCCTGAGCAAGGGCAGTTTCCAACTCTAGTGAGAATGAGTAGTTTTCTGAGTGTCCCATTCGGTTCAGCAAGGTTATCAATTTTTCGCTCCTGATAAGGTGACGAAGTGTCATGCATATGAGCATATGCTTCGGGAGTTTCCATTCCCCATTCGATGCTGCACAACAAATATCTTGCCCAATTGAATTCACGAGCCTGTGCACTTTCGACGTGTGAGGAGTTGGTTTGCCTGATATCAGGTAATTCAAATTTTTTTCCAATTGTGATGGAATTACAGCTGTCATGTTTCCAAGGTCCTGGGCAGATGGAGGCCATTTCAAGTCATCAGCTTTTGCGAAGCTCTCCAGAATCACTTGACGTAGGTAATTTCCAACATCCTGGATCATGTCCCTGGAACCAAGTTCATATGCACATCGAACTGTCACTAATGTCAT
>NW_028223228.1:7500-12500 GCF_056783735.1 Eptatretus burgeri
TACACAGCAAATGAGGGAAGAAATGAAAGAACTACGGGGTGAGACGCAGAACATGGGCCGATGCCTGCAGGCGGGCATGAAGGCCGTGACCAGGGAGCTGGGAATGGCGACTCCACGTGTGGGAGCAAACGAGCTGGGTGGGGGTGCAACGGCTGACAGGCCCGCGGTGGAGGCGGGTGAAAAAATAATTCGTGGAACGTGTTGGGCGAGGGTCGTGACGATGACCGAAAGGGAAAAATTAAATGGGGAGACCAAAACGTGTGAGACGAGACACGAGGTGACGACAAAGGAAATAATAATAGTTGAGACAAGGGAGGTAAAGGGTGAAGAGTTGGCAGTGACGGTAGCCGGGAAGGGAACGACAGAGGAAAGACTACACGATGAAGACGGGGTAAGTGACGCGCACGCACACACGGAGGTAGTGGAGGATAATGGGGGTGAGCTCGCGGAGCGTGTAGGGACCCGGTGCGAGCAGCGGGATGGCCTCCTCCAGGAACGAGGGGAGGGAGTATGCCCCCTTGAGGCGAGTCACGACCAGGTGAGTTCGGTCGTGCTTTGCGAGGTTGAGAGGACGGGTGCTGTGGACAGGTGCTTGGAAAGCTTGGGGGGTATAGAGGCCCCGGAGACTCTTGTGGGGACACGAATCCCCAGTGTGGTTGTCCCTGTGTGTGTGGTGCAAGGTGTGAGTGCGGCACCGTGTGTGGAAGCGACCCCGTGTGTGAGTGGTGTGGTGGCGATGGTGCCGGAGTGCGTGCTTCCCAGCACGCCGTGTGTGGATGAGGCACCGTGTGTGAGAGAGGCCGTGTGTGTGGATGAAACGGCCAGTATGAATGAGGCACCACGTGTGAGTGGTGTGGTGGCGATGTTGCCGGAGTACGTGCTTCCCAGCACACCGTGTGTGGATGAGGCAAGGAGTGTGAGTGAGGCACCGCGGGTGAGTGCCCCCGCGTGTATGAGTGAGGCACGGTGTGTGGATGAGGCACAGCGGTTGAGTGCCCTCGCGTGTGTGGGTGAGGCACCGCGGGTGAGTGCCCCCGCGCGAGTGAATGGAGCACCACGTGTGAGTAGTATGGTTTGTGTGAGTAGTGAGGCACGCGTGAGTGAACGGCCGTGTGCAAGGTCGCTGTGTGCCAGGGAGACCGTGTGTGTGAGAGAGCGGTATGAGAGGGAGATGTCGGTTGGCATGCGGGAGCACGCAGCCGCGTCTCCCCGTGTGAATGTGATGGAGTGGACTGTGTGCGTCGTGACACGCAGGTGTGCGTGGGTTGAATGGCGACGACGAAGGCGACATGAGAAGAAAGAAAGCCGAGTAGCGGCTGTAGTTGTTTCGCGGACCGTACCGGGTTCACCCAGCAGTGAGCACGCGGTTCGTGCTGTGCAACGCACGAGACCGCCACGTGCTCGCTTGCGAGAGTGAAGTCCCGGTCCGGAAACGCACGCGGTGGATTTGCCGATCCCGCGGACGGACAAAGTTTAGGCAGGTAAATGGATTTGGACCGGACGGGTTCTCCACGCGATCGTGTGTGTTCAGCTCCAACGGGCAGGGCACATGTGTTCGCGTGGGGAACCCCTCGAGACGTGTGGCTTGTGTTTTTTTTTATATGCGCACGGTGACGTCATGGCTGCACGTGTGGTTGGAATCCGGCAGGAGGGGTATCCCGGCCGATGGTACCGTCCAAGGAGGGACGAGGAACACGTGCAGCTGCATGACGTCACGGGCAGGTGTAAAGTGCGCGAGCTCTGAGTTGCCGCGCTGGTGATGCGCATGAAAAAAAAAAAAAAAAAAAGCAAGCCTCACTTTCGGGTGTACAGGATTCCTGGGAAAGGGGTGGAAGACCCCCTTATCCTGGGCACAGGATGGAAACTAGTTAGGGGGAAGGGTTAGCCTAGTTAGACCGACTTCATGGGGCAGGGGTAAGTCCTCATGGAGTCTGTGGAATGGATTAGATAGAGGGATTGTAGCCAGATTTAGGTTGGGAAATAAAATGATTTATTTGGAGACAGTGACAGACTGAGGATGTGTAGAGGGGACGTAGCTTAGCTACGTAGAGTTAAATGGAACGTGCTGTAGTTTAAGGGACGACGTGGGAGCACGAGTTAGTTAGGGGAGATAGTTAGAAGGATGGCAGAGTTCAGTGGTGTGTGTGTTGAAGTGTTGAAGAGTTGAGAGGTGAGTACATGATGAGTGAGTGAGGCCAGCGGGTCTGTGTGAGTGGAGCGAATGGGGAATGCATGGTGCGATGAGTGATTGGGGGGAGGAGTGACTCCCGCCCAAGGGACCCCGGGGTCAGTGTAGAGTGAGTTAGCTGGGTTAGTCAAATTGAAAAATGGAGGTCGTTTTGTTGTTGGTGGGAAAGTAGGCTCGAGACCCATTTGGAGGGGTGCAGGAGCCCTGTTGACGGGCTTGGGAGCGTGGCTGCGAAAGGTGAGTATCGCTGAGTGGGTACCCCGGGCACCAGGCTAGTCGGCCGCGGTAGGCCATGGGCCCATGGGGGGCCGGGATAGAGTAGTGGGCACGGGTGCGCCTGCTTGGTGCGGGGGCCCGGGGCGCCATTAGCTGCGTGGGCAGTGCAGTGGGCACGGGTGACCCTCGGAAAGGGGCCCGGGAGGCCGGCCTGCCACGTGTGCGTTTCAGGGGAGGTGCCATGGGGGGGCACTCCCCGGTGTTAGGGAGCTGGTAGGCTCGGAGGCAGTGTAGTGCCCGGGGGTGCCATAGCGGGAGAATCGGCAGAGGGTCGTGCCTGCCAAAGGGAGCCACGTGTCCCAGCCAGGAGACCGTGTGAGGGGCACGGAGAGAAAGGTGGGGGCGAGGCCCGAAATTGTGAGGACACCAACACAGGCGACGGGAATCTGGGTTGTTAGAACCAATAGTTTAAGCGAGAGGCGCTTGTTGAAAGCCCCGGGGTAGTTTAACAGTTAAATGGTTAGGGGAGATTAGGACATGTGCCCCTCCGCACCATCCATCCGCCCCCTGTCGTTGGGGGCCGCTGGACCCACTTGGTGTTAAGATCGCCGAACTCTGGGGAGGCCATTCTGAGGCTTCGTTGGGCCTCGACACAGGACGTTAGCTCTCCCTTATTCCCCTCCGGGAAGGGAACGTAGGGGTTGGGAGTAGGCTAGGTGACAGGATAGGGTAGCCGAACAAGGACGATAAAGGGGGTTAGGGGACGATTTATAGTGGGGGAGTAAGAATAAAAACCACAAAAAAAATAAGTTGGGGCTAAATTGGTTTTTCACAAATTAAGGGAGTGGGTATGTACAGTGACAGGCAAAGGCGATAGTTGGGAGGGAGACAGGTAGGTAGGTCCGAGCCCGCCTTCCGAGTGGCCAGCACCACCGCACTCCCTCCACCAACCTCCACTGAACGGCAAAGGCTGGCCACTTCATCGGCTGGCCGTGTTTTACTTCAAGGCGGAGGCCGGCCAACCTCATCGGCAGCTGTGTGCTGCAAGGCCTGTGCCGGCCAGTTCATCTGCTAGCTGTTTTTCTTTGAGGCCTGTGCCGGCCAGTTCGTCTGTGGGCTGAGTTTGCCTGCAGCGGCCTTCTTCTGCGGGCTGTGTTTGCCTGCTTGCCTTTGCCATGCCATGCCCACTGCCCACGTTCACCAGCCCCGTTCAATTTTTGCTTTGCCCCCCCCTGTTCATTTCCATGTGCGCCAGGATCGTAAAAGCAACAGTTTGCAAGCTGCAAGAACTGCCCTGTTGGCAGCTACAACACGGGCCTGCAGTGGCGGCCCGTGCACCGTGTTTGTGTCCATGCATCCATTCGTTGTGCTCATTGCGTGTGCCACTTGAGCTGGCACGGAGACTGCGTTTGTGCAGCCCATGCACCGTTGTGGTTCACTGCATTCAGTTCAAACCGTTCATGCATCCATTCGTTGTGCTCATGGCATGTGCCACTTGAGCTGGCACGGAGACTGCGTTTGTGCAGCCCAAGCACCGTTGTGGTTCACTGAGTTCAGTTCAAAAGGGAAGGCCTTGGACTGCGTGTGAGCAGCCAGCCACGTTCCCTGTCACCTGCATTGTTTGAGCCAGAGACTGCATGCGGGCAGCCTGGCTCCCTGCTAACTGCTTTTCTTTTGCAGAGTTCAGTGATCCTGGGCCATGGTTTAGTGTAAAATTTGTAAAGTTAAGGTTAAGATGTACTGTAAATATGAGTGCGGCCCCGGCATGTCTGTCTAGCGCCGGCAATTTTATTTAAGTCGGCCGTGTGAGTGAGTTTGTTTAGGTAGTTACGCAGCCCTCAGGTTATTTATTTTGGGGACACGAATACACATGAATGTCGCACTCAGGGATCCGTAGGTAAAATGTACTAGGGGAAAACTACACATGATGGCACACGAAAATTTGACGACTCGGGACGAGTCTGTAAAAAGGGAAGGGGTAGTGTTGTGGTTACCAGATTCGCAAACCACCATTCAGGTCCCTTAGGGTGAGGTATCTCGGTAAGTGCATGTGTAGTTAGGCCCAAACCCGTTGTCTAGTGGGAATACATGTCATTTATACGAGCTGCGACTCTTCAGGATAGCCGTTTTTCTTTTACTATCTTTATTTTGGACCAACCGCCATGATCACAACCACAACATCAACCACCGACCACAACCACCGCTTCACCACAACCGCCACGACCTTTACCGTCACAACTCGCCACCATCGCATCACCGTCATCTCGTGCCACTCATGGGCACCGATGCTGGACTCGTGTAGGGCGCACGTTGAACAGCGTGTACAAAATCACGGATTTTCTGCTTCAAAAACGGATCAAAAATGACACACGCCCACTTTTTGCCGTCCAATCGGTGAGCGAGGGGCGAATTGGCCCCGCCCCCAGGGCGATCGATATATGCAAATTTGTGGATCAAAAAGCCTTCACGCCCACTTTTTGTCGGGCCAATGGGGAGCGAGGTGAAAGGTCAAAGGGAGGGGGTCAAAGGCGAAGTTACGGGGGGGATAAAAGGACGGTGTTCGTCAGTCAGAAGGGAGTCGCAAGAGAGAGCAAAA
>NW_028223229.1:0-15000 GCF_056783735.1 Eptatretus burgeri
GTTCAACGTGCGCCCTACACGAGTCCAGCATCGGTGCCCATGAGTGGCGCGAGATGACGGTGATGCGATGGTGGCGAGTTGCGACGGTAAAGGTCATGGCGGTTGTGGTGAAGCGGCGTTGTGGTTGGTGGTTGTTGTTGTGGTTGTGATGGTGGCGATTGGTCCAAAATAAAGATAGTAAAAGAAAAACGGCTATCCTGAAGAGTCGCAGCACGTATAAATGACATGTATTCCCACTAGACAACGGGTTTGGGCCTAACTACACATGCACTTACCGAGATACCTCACCTAAGGGACCTGAATGGTGGTTTGCGAATCTGGTAACCACAACACTACCCCCTTCCCTTTTTACAGACTCGTCCCGAGTCGTCAAATTTTCGTGTGCCATCATGTGTAGCTTTCCCCTAGTACATTTTACCTACGGATCCCTGAGTGCGACATTCATGGTATTCGTGTCCCCAAAATAAATAACCTGAGGGCTGCGTAACTACCTAAACAAACTCACTCACACGGACGACTTAAATAAAATTGCCGGCGCTAAGACATACATGCCGGGGGCGCACTCATATTTACAGTACATCTTAACGTTAACTTACAAATTTTACACTAAACCATGGCCCAGGATCAATGAACTCTGCAAAAAGAAAGCAGTTAGCAGGGAGCCAGGCCGCCCGCATGCAGTCTCTGGCTCAAAACAATGCAGGTGACAGGGAACGTGGCTGGCTGCTCACACGCAGTCCAAGGCCTTCCCTTTTGAACTGAACGCAGTGAACCACAACGGTGCATGGGCTGCACAAACGCAGTCTCCGTGCCAGCTCAAGTGGCACACGCAATGAACACAACGAATGGATGAATGAATGGATGGACGCAAACACGGTGCACGGGCCGCCACTGCAGGCCCGTGTTGTAGCTGCCAACAGGGCAGTTCTCGCAGCTTGCAAACTGTTGCTTTCTGATCCTGGCGCACATGGAAACGAACAGGGGGGGGGGGGGCAAAGCAAAAATTGAACGGGGCTGGTGAACGTGGGCAGTGGGCATGGCATGGCAAAGGTGATCAGGCAAACACAGCCCGCAGAAGAAGGACGCTGCAGGCAAACACAGCCGGCAAACGAACTGGCCGGCACAGGCCTTGAAGAAAAACAGCCAGCAGATGAACTGGCCGGCACAGGCCTTGCAGAACACAGCTGCCGATGAAGTTGGCCGGCCTCCGCCTTGAAGCAAAACACGGCCAGCCGATGAAGTTGGCCAGCTCTTGCCGTTCAGTGGAGGTTGGTGGAGGGAGTGCGGTGGTGCTGGCCACTTGGAAGGCGGGCTCGGACCTACCTACCTGTCTCCCTCCCACCTATCGCCTTTGCCTGTCACTGTCTATACCCACTCCCTTAATTTGTCAAACCCCAATTTAGCCCCAACTTATTTTTTTATTGTTTTTATTTTTACTTCCCCACTATAAATCGTCCCCTAACCTCCTTTATCGTCCTTGTTCGGCTAACCTATCCTGTCACCTAGCCTACTCCCAACCCCTACGTTCCCTTCCCGGAGGGGAACAAGGGAGAGCTAACGTCCTGTGCCGAGGCCCAACGAAGCCTCAGAATGGCCTCCCCAGAGTTCGGCGATCTTAACACCAAGTGGGTCCAGCGGCCCACAACGACAGCGAGGGGATGGATGGTGCGGAGGGGTACATCTCCTAATCTATCCTAACCATTTAACTGTTAAACTACCCCGGGGCTTTCAACAAGCGCCTCTCGCTTAAACTATTGGTTCTATAAACCCAGATTCCCGTCGCCTGTGTTGGTGTCTTCACAATTTCGGGCCTCGCCCCCCAATTTTCTCTCCGTGCCCTCACACGGTCTCCTGGCTGGGACACGTGGCTCCCTTTGGCAGGCACGACCCTCTGCCGAATCTCCCGCTATGGCACCCCCGGGCACTACACTGCCTCCGAGCCTACCAGCTCCCTAACACCGGGGAGTGCCCCCCATGGCACCTCCCCTGAAACGCACACGTGGCAGGCCGGCCTCCCGGGCCCCTTTCCGAGGGTCACCCGTGCCCACAACACTGCCCACGCGGCTAATGGCGCCCCGGGCCCCCGCACCAAGCAGGCGCACCCGTGCCCACTACTCTATCCCGGCCCCCCATGGGCCCTTGGCCTACCGCGGCCGACTAGCCTGGTGCCCGGGGTACCCACTCAGCGATACTCACCTTTCGCAGCCACGCTCCCAAGCCCGTCAACAGGGCTCCTGCACCCCTCCAAATGGGTCTCGAGCCTACATTCCCACCAACAACAAAACGACCTCCATTTTTCAATTTGACTAACCCAGCTAACTCACTCTACACTGACCCCGGGGTCCCTTGGGCGGGAGTCACTCCTCCCCCCAATCACTCATCGCACCATGCATTCCCCATTCGCTCCACTCACACAGACCCGCTGGCCTCACTCATTCACCAAGCACATGTACTCACCTCACAACTCTCCAACTCTTCAACACACACACCGCTGAACTCTGCCATCCTTCTAACTACATCCCCTAACTAACTCGTGCTCCCACGTCGTCCCTTAAGCTATAGCACGTTCCATTTAACACTACGTAGCTAAGCTACGTCCCCTCTACACATTCACAAGTCTGTCCCTGTCTCCAAATAATCCCATTTTATTTCCCAACCTAAATCTGGCTACAATCCCTCTAACTAATCCATTCCACGGACTCCATGAGGACTTACCCCTGCCCCATGAAGTCGGTCTAACTAAGCTAACCCTTCCCCCTAACTAGTTTCCATCCTGTGCCCAGGTAAGGGGGTCTTTCACCCCTTGCCCAGGAATCCTTTGCACCCGAAAGTGAGGCTTGGCTTTCTTTTTTTTTTTTTTTTCCCATGCGCAGCACCTGCGCGGCAACTCGCGCTCTTTGCACCTTGCAACTGCCCGTGACGTCATGCAGCTGCACGTGTTCCTCGTCCCTCCTTGGACGGGACCATCCGGCAGAGATACCCCTCCTGCCGGATTCCAACCCCACGTGCAGCCATGGCGTCACCGTGCGCATAAAAAAAACAAGCCCCACGTCTCGAGGGGTTCCCCACGCGAACACATGTGCTTTGCCCGTTGGAGCTTAACACACACGATCGCGCGGAGAACCCGTCCGGTCCAAATCCATTTACCTGCCTAAACTTTGTCCGTCCGCGGGATCGGCAAATCCACCGCGTGCGTTTCCGGACCAGGACTTCACTCTCGCAAGCGAGCACGTGGTGGTCTCGTGCGTTGCACAGCACGAACCTCGTGCTCGCGGCTGGGTGAACCCGGCACGGTCCTCGAAACAACCACAGCCGCTACTCGGCTTTCTCTCCTCTGTCGCCGTCGTCGCCGCCATTCGACACACGCACTCCCGCGTGTTACGACGCACACAGTCCACTCAATCACATTCACACCGGGAGACGCGGCTGCGTGCTCCCGCATGCCAACCGACATCTCCCTCTCATACCGCTCTCTCACACACACGGTCTCCCTGGCACACAGCGACCTTGCACACGGCCGTTCACTCACGCGTGCCTCACTACTCACACAAACCATACTACTCACACGTGGTGCTCCATTCACTCGCGCGGGGCACTCACCCGCGGTGCCTCACCCACACACGCGAGGGCACTCAACCGCGGTGCCTCACTCGCACTCCGTGCCTCATCCACACTGGCCGTTTCATCCACACACGCGGGGGCACTAACCCGCGGTGCCTCACTCGCACTCCGTGCCTCATCCACACACGGTGTGCTGGGAAGCACGTACTCCGGCAACATCGCCACCACACCACTCACACGTGGTGCCTCATTCATACTGGCCGTTTCATCCACACACACGGCCTCTCTCACACACGGTGCCTCATCCACACACGGCGTGCTGGGAAGCACGTACTCTGGCACCATCGCCACCACACCACTCACACACGGGGTCGCTTCCACACACGGGGACGCACTCACACCTTGCACCACACACACAGGGACAACCACACTGGGGATTTGTGTCCCCACAAGGGTCTCCGGGGCCTCCATACCCCCCAAGCTCTCCGTGCACCTGTCCACAGCACTCGTCCCCTCAACCTCGCAAAGCACGACCGAACTCACCTGGTCGTGACTCGCCTCAAGGGGGCATACTCCCTCCCCTCGTTCCTGGAGGAGGTCATCCAGCTGCTCACACCGGGTCCCCACACGCTCCGCGAGCTCAACCTCACTGTCCTCCATTACCTCTGTGTGTGTGTGTGCGTCACTTACCTTGTCCAATTCACCCTCCATCTCCCGTGTCTCTATACATTTTATTCTTTCTGTCGTCTCCTCGTGTCTATTGGTCTCTGCTTCTTTCTGGCGTCTTTCTCTTATCTTTAAGTAGGTCCACCTTGCTTTCTCCTTAAGTCGCTCCCGTCCTTCCCTGTTTTTCACTCCTTGCTCTTTCACGATCTCCGCGTACCTCATCCTTGCTTTCCGTATTAATTGTTCTTTTCTCTCCCTCCCAATTACTTTCACCTCGTCTCTTGTCTCCCGAATTACTTTTTCCTTACCCGCCTCCACCGCGGGCCTGTCAGCCGTTGCACCCCCTTCCAGCTCGTTTGCTCCCACACGTGGAGTCGCCATTCCGAGTTCCCTGCTAACGGCCTTCATGCCCGCCTGCAGGCATCGGCCCATGTTCTGCGTCTCACCCCGCAGCTTTTTCGTTTCTTCCCTCATTTGCTGTGTACTCGCATCAATCTTTTCGTTCATGCTTTTATTTCTGCATTCATTTGTGCCAGCATGGTGAATAGCTGGGCCATGTCGGATGCACTCAAGTGAGCCGTTTCGGCAGGGGTTGGGGAAGGGTCTTGGTGGAGAGGGGGGGAGGTGTCATACACCGCGGCCGCTGCCGCACCCACCTCGGGCCCTGGGTTCAGTTGGGCGAGTCCGTGTTGCTGCACAATCAACATTTCCTGCTCGGGGATTCCATCCTGGACCATGGATTCTACATTACTACACATATACATTTCTAATACCCCCGGCTCCCGCTCGCCTTGAGACGCCATCTTGCTTCTCGTGAAGGGTTAATTTCGCTCGCTCGTAATTTGGAGGGAATCGGGGGTCGCTTCTCTCACCCCTGGACCGATTCCCGTAAATTTAGCCGGAGACAGGAGAGCCCGTTGTCCCGTTCTCCGATACCAGTGCCGTAAGGAGGGCGATGAATTTGTATCCCACTTCTGACACCAGTGTTGCGGTCTTCGCGCCCGCCGGCGTGCGACGGCCACGTAACTCGAATCGCGGCACGTCGCCCACCGGACGGACAATCCAGTCGTGACCCTCTCGGACTAACGCCGGGAACCAGTCACGGGTGGACCTTTCGGTCTCACCGCGATCGAGCCAATCAGCCCCCGCGTGGGATAGGGTTGCTCGCCAAATTCGAACTACCTAAGTACCCACGCGGAGGGTAGACCGGGCGATCGCACCTCGCCGCAGGTCGACTTCGGACACGGGCCACTTAAGCGACCCGTTCCGTACTATCAGAATAACCGAGCGGTGTTATCGTCGACCTCGACGGTTCGATTAATTATCGGGCGTATTCAGCCCACTACCAACCCTTTACGTGAAGCAAGATGGGGATTCAATGGAGGAAAAGACGAAGCGAAACGGGAGAACAGTTCAACAATAAAGCACATTTATTCTCGGCACACGGGAAGCACACAAATACAATTCCACCAAATGCACACAAAAAAGAAAACACAATTCCATTTACACAAAAAGCAAACATAAAAGTGAAAACACAGTGCAGAGCTAATTCCGACTACCGAGCACACGGCAACACTTATACAATTCTACTTCACAGACGGCGCCGACAACACATACCCAAAACCAAGGAAAAGAAATACCCTCAAGAATGAGGTAGGCCTGGGGCCGAGACCTGGTCGGGCCTACCCGTCTGGTGATGAGACGCGGAGCGGCGATGGCCCCGCAACCCGCGGGCCTCGTGGACAGTGCCTGGCAGGGGGTGGGAACGGGGCCCCCTTGGTCGCACTATCTCAGCGCGGGGGGAAACAGGAGGGGGTTGCTGATGCTCGGGGTATAGAGGATCTTTATTATGTGCGCGACGAGCGTCTCCACCTCGGCCAGGTCGCGCTGCCGGCCTCCCTCGGGCGCGCAGCTCCTTGCACGACGCGAGCACCCCCTCGTCCGGTGTCGCCGCCTCTCCACAGCTCGTCCCCTCCGTTCCGACTTCAACGCACACGACGAGCAGCTCCACCGCCCGCGAAGTCTTGACTCTCTGTTCCGACTCCTTCGCCTCGTTCCGACTCCTTCGCCTCCGTTCTGCTGACTCTTTCTCGTTCCCGTTCTGCTGACTCTCTTCTGACTCCTTTGCGACTCCCTTCTTCCTCGTTCCGACTTTTACGACTCCTTTGACTGACGAACACCGTCCTTTTATCCCCCCCCTAAACTTCGCCTTTGACCCCCTCCCTTTGACCTTTCAACTCGCTCCCCATTGGCCCGAGAAAAAGTGGGCGTGAAGGCTTTTTGATCCACAAATTTGCATATATCGATCGCCCTGGGGGCGGGGCCAATTCGCCCCTCGCTCACCGATTGGACGGCAAAAAGTGGGCGTGTGTCGTTTTGGATCCGTTTTTGAAGCAGAAAATCCGTGATTTTGTACACGCTGTTCAACGTGCGCCCTACACGAGTCCAGCATCGGTGCCCATGAGTGGCGCGAGATGACGGTGATGCGATGGTGGCGAGTTGCGACGGTAAAGGTCATGGCGGTTGTGGTGAAGCGGCGTTGTGGTTGGTGGTTGTTGTTGTGGTTGTGATGGTGGCGATTGGTCCAAAATAAAGATAGTAAAAGAAAAACGGCTATCCTGAAGAGTCGCAGCACGTATAAATGACATGTATTCCCACTAGACAACGGGTTTGGGCCTAACTACACATGCACTTACCGAGATACCTCACCTAAGGGACCTGAATGGTGGTTTGCGAATCTGGTAACCACAACAATATATATATATATATATATATATTGTTGTGGTTACCAGATTCGCAAACCACCATTCAGGTCCCTTAGGTGAGGTATCTCGGTAAGTGCATGTGTAGTTAGGCCCAAACCCGTTGTCTAGTGGGAATACATGTCATTTATACGTGCTGCGACTCTTCAGGATAGCCGTTTTTCTTTTACGATCTTTATTTTGGACCAATCGCCATCACCACAACCACAACATCAACCACCAACCACAACACCGCTTCACCACAACCGCCACGACCTTCACGTCACACCTCGCAACCGTAGCATCGCCACCGTTCTTTCCCCGCTGTGGGTACCGGTGTTGGACTCGTGCAGGGCGCACGTTGAACAGCGTGTACAAAATCACGGATTTTGTGCTTCAAAAACGGATCAAAAACGACACACGCCCACTTTTTGCCGTCCAATCGGTGAGCGAGGGGCGATTTGGCCCCGCCTCCAGAACGATCGATATATGCAAATTTGTGGATCAAAAAGCCTTCACGCCCACTTTTTCTCGGGCCAATGGGGAGCGAGGTGAAAGGTCAAAGGGAGGGGGTCAAAGGCGAAGCTACGGGGGGATAAAAGGACGGTGTTCGTCAGTCAGCAGAACGAGAAGGAGTCGGAGGGTGGAGAGTCGAGTGTGGAAGTCTGGAGCCCGAAGCCTGCAGGAGCTGGAGAAGCTGAAGAGAGTCGAACGAGGGGAGCCCAAAGAAGAGTCCAGGGTGGAGAGTCCAGAGGCGGAGAGGCGGCAGCGGCGAAGGCAGACGAGGGGGTGCTCGCGTCGGTGCCAGGAGCTGCACGCCCGAGGGAGGCCGGCAGCGCGACCTGGCCGAGGTGGAGACGCACACCAGGGATAATAAAGATCCTCTATACCCCGAGCATCAGCAACCCCTCCTGTTTCCCCCCGCGCTGAGATAGTGCGACCAAGGGGGCCCCTTTTTCCCACCCCTGCCAGGCACTGTCCGCGAGGCCCGCGGAGTGCGGCGCCATCGCCGCTCCGCGTCTCATCACCAGACGGGTAGGCGCGACCCGGTCTCGGCCTCAGGCCCGCCTCATTCTTGAGGGTATTCTTTCCTTGGTTTTGGGTATGTGTTGTCGGCGCCGTCTGTGAAGTAGAATTGTATAAGTGTTGCCGTGTGCTCGGTAGTCGGTATTAGCTCTGCACTGTGTTTTCACTTTTATATTTGTTTTTGTGTAAATGGAATTGTGTTTTCTTTTTTTTTGTGTGCATTTGGTGGAATTGTATTTGTGTGCTTCCCGTGTGCCGCGAATAAATGTGCTTTATTGTTGAACTGTTCTCCCGCTTCGCTTCGTCTTTTCCTCCATTGAATCCTCATCTTGCTTCACGTAAAGGGTTGGTAGTGGGCTGAATACGCCCGATAATTAATCGAACCGTCGAGGTCGACGATAACACCGCTCGGTTATTCTGATAGTACGGAACGGGTCGCTTAAGTGGCCCGTGTCCGAAGTCGACCTGCGGCGAGGTGCGATCGCCCGGTCTACCCTCCGCGTGGGTACTTAGGTAGGTCGGGTCGGCGAGCAACCCTATCCCACGCGGGGGCTGATTGGCTCGATCGCGGTGAGACCGAAAGGTCCACCCGTGACTGGTTCCCGGCGTTAGTCCGAGAGGGTCACGACTGGATTGTCCGTCCGGTGGGCGACGTGCCGCGATTCGAGTTACGTGGCCGTCCGCACGCCGGCGGGCGCGAATACCGCAACACTGGTGTCAGGTCGTGCGATACAAATTCATCGCCCTCCTCGCGGCACTGGTATCGGAGAACAGGAAAACGGGCTCTCCTGTCTCCGGCTAAATTCACGGGAATCGGTCCAGGGGTGAGAGAAGCGACCCCGATTCCCTCCAAATTACGAGCGAGCAAATTAACCCTTCACGAGAAGCAAGATGGCGTCTCAAGGCGAGCGGGAGCCGGGGGTATTAGAAATGTATATGTGTAATAATGTAGAGTCCATGGCCCAGGATGGAATCCCCGAGCAGGAAATGTTGATTGTGCAGGAACACGGACTCGCCCAACTGAACCCAGGGCCCGAGGTGGGTGCGGCAGCGGCCGCGGTGTATGACACCTCCCCCCCCTCCACCAAGACCCTTCCCCAACCCCTGCCGAAACGGCTCACTTGAGTGCATCCGACATGGCCCAGCTATTCACCATGCTGGCACAAATGAATGCGGCAATGACAAATGAAATAAAAACGAAATGAAAGACATGAACAAACAAATAAACGAAAAGATGGATACATTCACAAACGAAATAAAACGCATGAAAACTAAAATGGAAACAAACATGAAGGAAGAAACGAGAAAGCTACGGGGTGAGACGCAGAACATGGGCCGATGCCTGCAGGCGGGCATGAAGGCCGTGAGCAGGGAACTTAAAATGGCGACTCCACGTGTCGGAACAAACGAGCTGGAAGGGGGTGCAACGGCTGACAGGCCCGCGGTGGAGGCGGGTAAGGAAAAAGTAATTCGGGGGACAAGAGACGAGGTGAAAGTAATTGGGAGGGAGAGAAAAGAACAATTAATACGGAAAGCAAGGATGAGGTACGCGGAGATCGTGAAAGAGCAAGGAGTGAAAAACAGGGAAGGACGGGAGCGACTTAAAGAGAAAGCAAGGTTGACCTACATAAAGATAAGGGAAAGACGCCAGAAAGAAGCAGAGACCAATAAACACGATGAAGACGGGGTAAGTGACGCGCACACACACATGGAGGTAGTGGAGGACAATGGGGGTGAGCTCGCGGAGCGTGTGGGGACCCGGTGCGAGCAGCTGGATGACCTCCTCCAGGAACAAGGGGAGGGAGTATGCCCCCTTGAGGCGAGTCACGACCAGGTGAGTTCGGTCGTGTTTTGCGAGGTTGAGGGGACGAGTGCTGTGGACGGGTGCACGGAGAGCTTGGGGGGTGTAGAGGCCCCGGAGACCCTTGTGGGGACACAAATCCCCAGTGTGGTTGTCCCTGTGTGTGTGGTGCAAGGTGTGAGTGCATCCCCGTGTGTGGAAGCGACCCCGTGTGTGAGTGGTGTGGTGGCGATGGTGCCGGAGTGCGTGCTTCCCAGCACGCCGTGTGTGGATGAGGCACCGTGTGTGAGTGAGGCCGTGTGTGTGGATGAAACGGCCAGTGTGGATGAGGCACCGCGGTTGAGTGCCCCCGCGTGTGTGAGTGAGGGACGGTGTGTGGATGAGGCACCGCGGTTGAGTGCCCCCGCGTGTGTGAGTGAGGCATGGTGTGTGGATGAGGAGCCGCGAGTGAATGGAGCACCACGTGTGAGTGGTATGGGTTATGCAAGGGAGACCGTGTGTGTGAGAGAGCGGTATGTGAGGGAGATGTCGGTCGGCATGCGGGAGCACGCAGCCGCGTCTCCCGGTGTGAATGTGATGGAGTGGACTGTGTGCGTCGTAACACGCAGGTGTGCGTGGGTTGAATGGCGACGACGACGGCGACATGGGAGAAAAGAAAGCCGAGTAGCGGCTGTGGTCGTTTCGGGGACCGTGCCGGGTTCACCCAGCAGTGAGCACGAGGTTCGTGCTGTGCAACGCACGAGACCACCACGTGCTCGCTTGCGAGAGTGAAGTCCCGGTCCGGAAACGCACGCGGTGGATTTGCCGATCCCGCGGACGGACAAAGTTTAGGCAGGTAAATGGATTTGGACCGGACGGGTTCTCCACGCGATCGTGTGTGTTAAGCTCCAACGGGCAAAGCACATGTGTTCGCGTGGGGAACCCCTCGAGACGTGGGGCTTGTGTTTTTTTTTTGCGCACGGTGACGTCATGGCTACACGTGTGGTTGGAATCCGGCAGGAGGGGTATCCCGGCCGGATGGTACCGTCCAAGGAGGGACGAGGTACACGTGCAGCTGCATGACGTCACGGGCAGGTGCAAAGTGCGCGAGCTCTGAGTTGCCGCGCAGGTGCTGCGCATGAAAAAAAAAAAAAAAAAGCAAGCCTCACTTTCGGGTGTACAGGATTCCTGGGCAAGGGGTGGAAGACCCCCTTGACCTGGGCACAGGATGGAAACTAGTTAGGGGGAAGGGTTAGCTTAGTTAGACCGATTTCATGGGGCAGGGGTAAGTCCTCATGGAGTCCGTGGAATGGATTAGTTAGAGGGATTGTAGCCAGATTTAGGTTGGGAAATAAAATGAATTTTTGAGTTAGGAGACAGAGACAGACCGGTGAGTGTGTAGAGGGGACGTAGCTTAGCTACGTAGGTTAAATGGAACGTGCTATAGTTTAAGGGACGACGTGGGAGCACGAGTTAGTTAGGGGAGGTAGTTAGAAGGATGGCAGAGTTCAGCGGTGTGTGTGTTGAAGAGTTGTTGGTGAGTTGTGAGGTGAGTACATGGTGAGTGAGTGAGGCCAGCAGGTCTGTGTGAGTGGAGTGAATGGGGAATGCATGGTGCGATGAGTGATTGGGGGGAGGAGTGACTCCCGCCCAAGGGACCCCGGGGTCAGTGTAGATTGAGTTAGCTGGGTTAGTCAAATTGAAAAATGGAGGTCGTTTTGTTGTTGGTGGGAAAGTAGGCTCGAGACCCATTTGGAGGGGTGCAGGAGCCCTGTTGACGGGCTTGGGAGCGTGGCTGCGAAAGGTGAGTATCGCTGAGTGGGTACCCCGGGCACCAGGCTAGTCGGCCGCGGTAGGCCATGGGCCCATGGGGGGCCGGGATAGCGTAGTGGGCACGGGTGCGCCTGCTTGGTGCGGGGGCCCGGGGCGCCATTAGCCGCGTGGGCAGTGTTGTGGGCACGGGTGACCCTCGGAAAGGGGCCCGGGAGGCCGGCCTGCCACGTGTGCGTTTCAGGGGAGGTGCCATGGGGGGCACTCCCCGGTGTTAGGGAGCTGGTAGGCTCGGAGGCAGTGTAGTGCCCGGGGGTGCCATAGCGGGAGAATCGGCAGAGGGTCGTGCCTGCCAAAGGGAGCCATGTGTCCCAGCCAGGAGACCGTCTGAGGGCACGGAGAGAAAATTGGGGGGTGAGGCCCGAAATTGTGAGGACACCAACACAGGCGACGGGAATCTGGGTTGTTAGAACCAATAGTTTAAGCGAGAGGCGCTTGTTGAAAGCCCCGGGGTAGTTTAACAGTTAAATGGATAGGGTAGATTAGGAAGTGTACCCCTCCGCACCATCCATCCCCTCGCTCTCGTTGTGGGCCGCTGGACCCACTTGGTGTTAAGATCGCCGAACTCTGGGGAGGCCATTCTGAGGCTTGAGTTGGGCCTCGACACAGGACGTTAGCTCTCCCTTATTCCCCTCCGGGAATGGAACGTAGGGGTTGGGAGTAGGCTAGGTGACAGAATAGGTTAGCCGAACAAGGACGATAAAGGGGGTTGGGGGACGATTTATAGTGGGGAAGTAAAAATAAAAACAACAAAAAAATAAGTTGGGGCTAAATTGGGGTTTGACAAATTAAGGGAGTGGGTATGTACAGTGACAGGCAAAGGCGATAGGTGGGAGGGAGACAGGTAGGTAGGTCCGAGCCCGCCTTCCAAGTGGCCAGCACCACCGCACTCCCTCCACCAACCTCCACTGAACGGCAAAGGCTGGCCAGCTTCATCGGCAGCTGTTATTTTGCTGCAAGGTCTGTGCCGGCTGGATCGTCTGCAGCTGCTGTGCTGCAAGACCTGTGCCGGCCCACTTCATCTGCCGGCTGGCTGTTTTTTCTTCAAGGCCTGTGCCGGCCAGTTCATCTGCCGGCTGTGTTTGCCTGCAGCGGCCTTCTTCTGCGGGCTGTGTTTGCCTGCTGCCTTTGCCATGCCATGCCCACTGCCCACGTTCACCAGCCCCGTTCAATTTTTGCTTTACCCCCCCCCCCCCATGTTCATTTCCATGTGCGCCAGGATCAAAGCAACAGTTTGCAAGCTGCAAGAACTGCCCTGTTGGCAGCTACAACACGGGCCTGCAGTGGCGGCCCGTGCACCGTGTTTGTGTCCATGCATCCATTCGTTGTGCTCATTGCGTGTGCCACTTGAGCTGGCACGGAGACTGCGTTTGTGCAGCCCATGCACCGTTGTGGTTCACTGCGTTCAGTTCAAAAGGGAAGGCCTTGGACTGCGTGTGAGCAGCCAGCCACGTTCCCTGTCACCTGCATTGTTTTGAGCCAGAGACTGCATGCGGGCAGCCTGGCTCCCTGCTAACTGCTTTCTTTTTGCAGAGTTCATTGATCCTGGGCCATGGTTTAGTGTAAAATTTGTAAGTTAAGGTTAAGATGTACTGTACATATGAGTGCGCCCCCGGCATGTATGTCTTAGCGCCGGCAATTTTATTTAAGTCGTCCGTGTGAGTGAGTTTGTTTAGGTAGTTACGCAGCCCTCAGGTTATTTATTTTGGGGACACGAATACCATGAATGTCGCACTCAGGGATCCGTAGGTAAAATGTACTAGGGGAAAACTACACATGATGGCACACGAAAATTTGACGACTCGGGACGAGTCTGTAAAAAGGGAAGGGGGTAGTGTTGTGGTTACCAGATTCGCAAACCACCATTCAGGTCCCTTAGGTGAGGTATCTCGGTAAGTACATGTGTAGTTAGGCCCGAACCCGTTGTCTAGTGGGAATACATGTCATTTATACGTGCTGCGACTCTTCAGGATAGCCGTTTTTCTTTTACGATCTTTATTTTGGACCAATCGCCATCACCACAACCACAACATCAACCACCAACCACAACACCGCTTCACCACAACCGCCACGACCTTCACGTCACACCTCGCAACCGTAGCATCGCCACCGTTCTTGCCCCGCTGTGGGTACCGGTGTTGGACTCGTGCAGGGCGCACGTTGAACAGCGTGTACAAAATCACGGATTTTGTGCTTCAAAAACGGATCAAAAACGACACACGCCCACTTTTTGCCGTCCAATCGGTGAGCGAGGGGCGATTTGGCCCCGCCTCCAGAACGATCGATATATGCAAATTTGTGGATCAAAAAGCCTTCACGCCCACTTTTTCTCGGGCCAATGGGGAGCGAGGTGAAAGGTCAGAGGGAGGGGGTCAAAGGCGAAGCTACGGGGGGATAAAAGGACGGTGTTCGTCAGTCAGCAGAACGAGAAGGAGTCGGAGGGTGGAGAGTCGAGTGTGGAAGTCTGGAGCCCGAAGCCTGCAGTAGCTGGAGAAGCTGAAGAGAGTCGAACGAGGGGAGCCCAAAGAAGAGTCCAGGGTGGAGAGTCCAGAGGCGGAGAGGCGGCAGCGGCGAAGGCAGACGAGGGGGTGCTCGCGTCGGTGCCAGGAGCTGCACGCCCGAGGGAGGCCGGCAGCGCGACCTGGCCGAGGTGGAGACGCACACCAGGGATAATAAAGATCCTCTATACCCCGAGCATCAGCAACCCCCTCCTGTTTCCCCCCGCGCTGAGATAGTGCGACCAAGGGGGCCCCTTTTTCCCACCCCCTGCCAGGCACTGTCCGCGAGGCCCGCGGAGTGCGGCGCCATCGCCGCTCCGCGTCTCATCACCAGACGGGTAGGCGCGACCCGGTCTCGGCCTCAGGCCCGCCTCATTCTTGAGGGTATTCTTTCCTTGGTTTTGGGTATGTGTTGTCGGCGCCGTCTGTGAAGTAGAATTGTATAAGTGTTGCCGTGTGCTCGGTAGTCGGTATTAGCTCTGCACTGTGTTTTCACTTTTATATTTGCTTTTTGTGTAAATGGAATTGTGTTTTCTTTTTTTTGTGTGCATTTGGTGGAATTGTATTTGTGTGCTTCCCGTGTGCCGCGAATAAATGTGCTTTATTGTTGAACTGTTCTCCCGCTTCGCTTCGTCTTTTCCTCCATTGAATCCTCATCTTGCTTCACGTAAAGGGTTGGTAGTGGGCTGAATACGCCCGATAATTAATCGAACCGTCGAGGTCGACGATAACACCGCTCGGTTATTCTGATAGTACGGAACGGGTCGCTTAAGTGGCCCGTGTCCGAAGTCGACCTGCGGCGAGGTGCGATCGCCCGGTCTACCCTCCGCGTGGGTACTTAGGTAGGTCGAATTCGGCGAGCAACCCTATCCCACGCGGGGGCTGATTGGCTCGATCG
>NW_028223230.1:2500-15000 GCF_056783735.1 Eptatretus burgeri
CATTCTTGAGGGTATTTCTTTTCCTTGGTTTTGGGTATGTGTTGTCGGCGCCGTCTGTGAAGTAGAATTGTATAAGTGTTGCCGTGTGCTCGGTAGTCGGTATTAGCTCTGCACTGTGTTTTCACTTTTATGTTTGCTTTTTGTGTAAATGGAATTGTGTTTTCTTTTTTGTGTGCATTTGGTGGAATTGTATTTGTGTGCTTCCCGTGTGCCGAGAATAAATGTGCTTTATTGTTGAACTGTTCTCCCGCTTCGCTTCGTCTTTTCCTCCATTGAATCCCCATCTTGCTTCACGTAAAGGGTTGGTAGTGGGCTGAATACGCCCGATAATTAATCGAACCGTCGAGGTCGACGATAACACCGCTCGGTTATTCTGATAGTACGGAACGGGTCGCTTAAGTGGCCCGTGTCCGAAGTCGACCTGCGGCGAGGTGCGATCGCCCGGTCTACCCTCCGCGTGGGTACTTAGGTAGTTCGAATTTGGCGAGCAACCCTATCCCACGCGGGGGCTGATTGGCTCGATCGCGGTGAGACCGAAAGGTCCACCCGTGACTGGTTCCCGGCGTTAGTCCGAGAGGGTCACGACTGGATTGTCCGTCCGGTGGGCGACGTGCCGCGATTCGAGTTACGTGGCCGTCGCACGCCGGCGGGCGCGAAGACCGCAACACTGGTGTCAGGAGTGGGATACAAATTCATCGCCCTCCTCGCGGCACTGGTATCGGAGAACAGGAAAACAGGCTCTCCTGTCTCCGGCTAAATTCACGGGAATCGGTCCAGGGGTGAGAGAAGCGACCCCCGATTCCCTCCAAATTACGAGCGAGTTAAATTAACCCTTCACGAGAAGCAAGATGGCGTCTCAAGGCGAGCGGGAGCCGGGGGTATTAGAAATGTATATGTGTAGTAATGTAGAATCCATGGTCCAGGATGGAATCCCCGAGCAGGAAATGTTGATTGTGCAGGAACACGGACTCGCCCAACTGAACCCAGGGCCCGAGGTGGGTGCGGCAGCGGCCGCGGTGTATGACACCTCCCCCCCCCCTCTCCACCAAAACCCTTCCCCAACCCCTGCCGAAACGGCTCAGCTGAGTGCATCCGGCATGGCCCAGCTATTCACCATGCTGGCACAAATGAATGCGGAAATGAAAGGCATGAACGAAAAGATGGATACAAATACAAATGAAGTGAAAACGACGATGGATGCGAATACACAGCAAATGAGGGAAGAGATGAAAGAGCTACGGGGTGAGACGCAGAACATGGGCCGATGCCTGCAGGCGGGCATGAAGGCCGTGAGCAGGGAACTTAAAATGGCGACTCCACGTGTCGGAACAAACGAGCTGGAAGGGGGTGCAACGGCTGACAGGCCCGCGGTGGAGGCGGGTAAGGAAAAAGTAATTCGGGAGACAAGAGACGAGGTGAAAGTAATTGCGAGGGAGAGAAAAGAACAATTAATACGGAGAGCAAGGATGAGGTACGCGGAGATCGTGAAAGAGCAAGGAGTGAAAAACAGGGAAGGACGGGAGCGACTTAAAGAGAAGGCAAGGTTGACCTACATAAAGATAAGGGAAAGACGCCAGAAAGAAGCAGAGACCAATAAACACGATGAAGACGGGGTAAGTAACGCGCACACACACACAGAGGTAGTGGAGGACAATGGGGTTGAGCTCGCGGAGCGTGTTGGGACCCGGTGCGAGCACCTGGATGGCCTCCTCCAGGAACGAGGGGAGGGAGTATGCCCCCTTGAGGCGAGTCACGACCAGGTGAGTTCGGTCGTGCTTTGCGAGGTTGAGGGGACGGGTGCTGTGGACGGGTGCACGGAGAGCTTGGGGGGTATAGAGGCCCCGGAGACCCTTGTGGGGACACGAATCCCCAGGGTGGTTGTCCCTGTGTGTGTGGTGCAAGGTGTGAGTGCGGCACCGTGTGTGGAAGCGACCCCGTGTGTGAGTGGTGTGGTGGCGATGGTGCCAGAGTGCGTGCTTCCCAGCACGCCGGGTGTGGATGGGGCACCGTGTGTGAGTGAGGCCGTGTGTGTGAGTGAAACGGCCAGTATGAGTGAGGCACCACGTGTGAGTGGTGTGGTGGCGATGGTGCCGGAGTACGTGCTTCCCAGCACGCCGTGTGTGGATGAGGCACGGAGTGTGAGTGAGGCACCGCGGGTGAGTGCCCCCGCGTGTGTGGATGAGGCACGGAGTGCGAGTGAGGCACCGCGGGTGAGTGCCCCCGCACGCGTGAGTGAACGGCCGTGTGCAAGGTCGCTGTGTGCAAGGGAGACCGTGTGTGAGAGAGCGGTATGAGAGGGAGATGTCGGTTGGCATGCGGGAGCACGCAGCCGCGTCTCCCGGTGTGAATGTGATGGAGTGGACTGTGTGCGTCGTAACACGCAGGTGTGCGTGGGTTGAATGGCGACGACGAAGGCGACAGAGGAAAGAAAGCCGAGTAGCGGCTGTGGTTGTTTCGAGGACCGTGCCGGGTTCACCCAGCAGTGAGCACGCGGTTCGTGCTGTGCAACGCACGAGACCGCCACGTGCTCGCTTGCGGGAGTGAAGTCCCGGTCCGGAAACGCACGCGGTGGATTTGCCGATCCCGCGGACGGGCAAAGTTTAGGCAGGTAAATGGATTTGGACCGGACGGGTTCTCCACGCGATCGTGTGTGTTAAGCTCCAACGGGCAAAGCACATGTGTTCGCGTGGGGAACCCCTCGAGACGTGTGGCTTGTGTTTTTTTTTTATGCGCACGGTGACGTCATGGCTGCACGTGGGGTTGGAATCCGGCAGGAGGGGTATCTCTGCCGGATGGCACCGTCCAAGGAGGGACGAGGAACACGTGCAGCTGCATGACGTCACGGACAGGTGCAAAGTGCGCGAGCTCTGAGTTGCCGCGCAGGTGCTGCGCATGAAAAAAAAAAAAAAAAAGGGAAAAGCAAGCCTCACTTTCGGGTGTACAGGATTCCTGGGCAAGGGGTAAAAGACCCCCTTGACCTGGGCACAGGATGAAAACTAGTTAGGGGGAAGGGTTAGCTTAGTTAGACCGACTTCATGGGGCAGGGGTAAGTCCTCATGGAGTCCGTGGAATGGATTAGTTAGAGGGATTGTAGCCAGATTTAGGTTGGGAAATAAAATGGGACATCTGAGGACAGTGACAGACTTGTGGATGTGTAGAGTTGACGTAGTTTAGCTACGTAGTGTTAAAAGGAACGTGCTGTAGTATAAGGGACGACGTGGGAGCACGAGTTAGTTAGGGGATGTAGTGAGCAGGATGGCAGAGATTCAGCGGTGTGTTGAGAAGTGTGAAGTGGAAACATGTGCTTGGTGAGTGAGTGAGGCCAGCGGGTCTGTGTGTATGGAGCGAATGGGGAATGCATGGTGCGATGAGTGATTGGGGGGAGGAGTGACTCCCGCCCAAGGGACCCCGGGGTCAGTGTAGAGTGAGTTAGCTGGGTTAGTCAAATTGAAAAATGGAGGTCGTTTTGCTGTTGGTGGGAAAGTAGGCTCGAGACCCATTTGGAGGGGTGCAGGAGCCCTGTTGACGGGCTTGGGAGCGTGGCTGCGAAAGGTGAGTATCGCTGAGTGGGTACCCCGGGCACCAGGCTAGTCGGCCGCGGTAGGCCATGGGCCCATGGGGGGCCGGGATAGAGTAGTGGGCACGGGTGCGCCTGCTTGGTGCGGGGGCCCGGGGCGCCATTAGCCGCGTGGGCAGTGTTGTGGGCACGGGTGACCCTCGGAAAGGGGCCCGGGAGGCCGGCCTGCCACGTGTGCGTTTCAGGGGAGGTGCCATGGGGGCACTCCCCGGTGTTAGGGAGCTGGTAGGCTCGGAGGCAGTGTAGTGCCCGGGGGTGCCATAGCGGGAGATTCGGCAGAGGGTCGTGCCTGCCGGAGGGAGCCACGTGTCCCAGCCAGGAGACCGTGTGAGGGCACGGAGAGAAAATTGGGGGGCGAGGCCCGAAATTGTGAGGACACCAACACAGGCGACGGGAATCTGGGTTGTTAGAACCAATAGTTTAAGCGAGAGGCGCTTGTTGAAAGCCCCGGGGTAGTTTAATGGTTAAATGGATAGGGTAGATTAGGAGATGTACCCCTCCGCACCATCCATCCCCTCGCTGTCGTTGTGGGCCGCTGGACCCACTTGGTGTTAAGATCGCCGAACTCTGGGGAGGCCATTCTGAGGCTTCGTTGGGCCTCGGCACAGGACGTTAGCTCTCCCTTGTTCCCCTCCGTGAAGGGAACGTAGGGGTTGGGAGTAGGCTAGGTGACAGGATAGGTTAGCCGAACAAGGACGATAAAGGGGGTAAGGGGACGATTTATAGTGGGGAAGTAAAAATAAAAACAACAAAAAAATAAGTTGGGGCTAAATTGGGGTTTGACAAATTAAGGGAGTGGGTATGTACAGTGACAGGCAAAGGCGATAGGTTGGGAGGGAGACAGGTAGGTAGGTCCGAGCCCGCCTTCTAAGTGGCCAGCACCACCGCACTCCCTCCACCAACCTCCATTGAACGGCAAAGGCTGGCCAACTTCATCGGCTGGCCGTGTTTTACTTCAAGGCCTGTGCCGGCCAGTTCATCTGCGGGCTGTGTTTGCCTGCAGCGGCCTTCTTCTGCGGGCTGTGTTTGCCTGCTCACCTTTGCCATGCCATGCCCACTGCCCACGTTCACCAGCCCCGTTCAATTTTTGCTTTGCCCCCCCTGTTCATTTCCATGTGCGCCAGGATCCGCAAGGCAACAGTTTGCAAGCTGCAAGAACTGCCCTGTTGGCAGCTACAACACGGGCCTGCAGTGGCGGCCCGTGCACCGTGTTTGTGTCCATGCATCCATTCGTTGTGCTCATTGCGTGTGCCACTTGAGCTGGCACGGAGACTGCGTTGTGCAGCCCATGCACCGTGGTGGTTCACTGAGTTCAGTTCAAAAGGGAAGGCCTTGGACTGCGTGTGAGCAGCCAGCCACGTTCCCTGTCACCTGCATTGTTTGAGTCAGAGACTGCATGTGGGCAGCCTGGCTCCCTGCTAACTGTTTTCTTTTGCAGAGTTCAGTGATCCTGGGCCATGGTTTAGTGTAAGATTTGTAAGTTAAGGTAAGATGTACTGTACATATGAGTGCGCCCCCGGCATGTTTGTCTTAGCGCCGGCAATTTTATTTAAGTCGTCCGTGTGAGTGAGTTTGTTTAGGTAGTTACGCAGCCCTCAGGTTATTTATTTTGGGGACACGAATACCATGAATGTCGCACTCAGGGATCCGTAGGTAAAATGTACTAGGGGAAAACTACACATGATGGCACACGAAAATTTGACGACTCGGGACGAGTCTGTAAAAAGGGGAGGGGGTAGTGTTGTGGTTACCAGATTCGCAAACCACCATTCAGGTCCCTTAGGTGAGGTATCTCGGTAAGTGCATGTGCAGTTAGGCCCAAACCCGTTGTCTAGTGGCAATACATGTCATTTATGCGAGCTGCGACTCTTCAGGATAGCCGTTTTTCTTTTACTATCTTTATTTTGGACCAACCGCCATGATCACAACCACAACATCAACCACCGACCACAACCACCGCTTCACCACAACTGCCACGACCTTCACGCACACCTCACAACCGTAGCATCGCCACCGTTCTTGCCCCGCTGTGGGTACCGGTGTTGGACTCATGCAGAACGCGCGTCGAACAGCGTGTACAAAATCACGGATTTTCTGCTTCAAAAACGGATCAAAAACGACACACGCCCACTTTTTGCCGTCCAATCGGTGAGCGAGGGGCGACTGGCCCCGCCCCAGGGCGATCGATATATGCAAATGTGTGGATCAAAAAGCCTTCACGCCCACTTTTTCTCGGGCCAATGGGGAGCGAGGTGAAAGGTCAAAGGGAGGGGGTCAAAGGCGAAGTTACGGGGGGATAAAAGGACCGTGTTCGTCAGTCAGTCGGTCGGAGAGTCCAAAGAAGAGTTCAGAGAGAACGGGTCGGAGAGTCAAGAAGAGGAGAGTCGGAAGCAGAGGGTCAAGACTTCGCGGGCGGTGGAGCTGCTCGTCGTGTGCGTTGGAGTCGGAACGGAGGGGACGGAGCTGTGGAAAGGCGGCGACACCAGACGAGGGGGTGCTCGCGTCGTGCAGGAAGCTGCACCCGAGGGAGGCCGACAGCGCGACCTGGCCGAGGTGGAGACGCTCGTCGCACATAATAAAGATCCTCTATACCCCGAGCATCAGCAACCCCCTCCTGTTTCCCCCCGCGCTGAGATAGTGCGACCAAGGGGGCCCGTTCCCACCCCCTGCCAGGCACTGTCCACGAGGCCCGCGGGTTGCGGGGCCATCGCCGCTCCGCGTCTCATCACCAGACGGGTAGGCCCGACCCGGTCTCGGCCTCAGGC
Organism: Eptatretus burgeri; assembly: GCF_056783735.1. Taxonomy (NCBI): domain Eukaryota; kingdom Metazoa; phylum Chordata; class Myxini; order Myxiniformes; family Myxinidae; genus Eptatretus; species Eptatretus burgeri. The sequence goes on from NW_028223230.1 coordinate 8,843, forward strand.
CTACCTCATTCTTGAGGGTATTTCTTTTCCTTGGTTTTGGGTATGTGTTGTCGGCGCCGTCTGTGAAGTAGAATTGTATAAGTGTTGCCGTGTGCTCGGTAGTCGGTATTAGCTCTGCACTGTGTTTTCACTTTTATGTTTGCTTTTTGTGTAAATGGAATTGTGTTTTCTTTTTTGTGTGCATTTGGTGGAATTGTATTTGTGTGCTTCCCGTGTGCCGAGAATAAATGTGCTTTATTGTTGAACTGTTCTCCCGCTTCGCTTCGTCTTTTCCTCCATTGAATCCCCATCTTGCTTCACGTAAAGGGTTGGTAGTGGGCTGAATACGCCCGATAATTAATCGAACCGTCGAGGTCGACGATAACACCGCTCGGTTATTCTGATAGTACGGAACGGGTCGCTTAAGTGGCCCGTGTCCGAAGTCGACCTGCGGCGAGGTGCGATCGCCCGGTCTACCCTCCGCGTGGGTACTTAGGTAGTTCGAATTTGGCGAGCAACCCTATCCCACGCGGGGGCTGATTGGCTCGATCGCGGTGAGACCGAAAGGTCCACCCGTGACTGGTTCCCGGCGTTAGTCCGAGAGGGTCACGACTGGATTGTCCGTCCGGTGGGCGACGTGCCGCGATTCGAGTTACGTGGCCGTCGCACGCCGGCGGGCGCGAAATCCGCAACAATATATACACACATATATATATATATATATATATATATACATATATATATATATATATATATATATACATATATATATATATATATATATATATATATATACATATATATATATATATATATATATATATATATATATATATATTGTTGTGGTTGACGAAATTCGCAAACCACCATTCAGGTCCCTGAGGTGAGATATCTCGGTAAGTATATGTGTAGTTAGGCCCAAACCCGTTGTTTAGAGGGAATAAATGTCATTTATGCGGGCTGCGACCCTTTTAGATAGCCGTTTTTCTTTTACTATCTTTATTTTGGACCAGCCGCCATTACTACCACCACCAACCACGTCTCAACAGCCATCACACAACAACCACCAACCGCAACGCCGCTTCACAACAACAGCCACGACCTTTACCGTCACAACTCGCTCTCGCAACCATCGCATCACCGTCATTCCCACGCCGCTTGTGGGCACCGATACTGGACTCGTGCAGGGCGCGCACCGAGCAGGGGTGCAAAAGCGCCGGCCTTTCCGAAGAAAACGGATCAAAAACGACTCACGCCCACTTCTGTTCCGTCCTATCGGCGAGCGTGGGGCGATTTGGCCCCGCCTCCAGGGCGTTGGAGTGTGGTCGCTATATGCAAATTCATGGATCAGAAAGCATTCACGCCCACTTTTCCTCGGTCCAATGGGGAGCCAGTTAGAGGTGAAGGGTCGGAGGTAAAGGGTCGAAGGTGAAGGAGCGAGGCCACGGGGCATATAAGGGGCCGCGCTCGCCAAGCAGTTCAGTTCGGAGGGGAGAAGTTGAGAGTTCGGAGGGGAGAGAGTGAAGAGTTCGGAGCCAGTGAAGAGTTGGGACGAGTCAAGAGAGGAGACGGAGAGGGCGGTTGGACGGAGCTGTGGAGAGGTGGCGGCGGCGAAGACGGTCGAGGGGGTGCTCGTGTCGGAGTCGGGGAGCTGCGGAGGGAGAGGCCGGCGGCGCGACCGAGGTCGTGGTGGAGACGCTCGTCGCGGGACCCGAGACAGGGAGATATCCTCCTTCCCCCCGAGCATCAACAACCCCCTCCTGTTTCCCCCGCGCTGAGATAGTGCGAGAAGGGGGCCCCGTTCCCACCCCATACCAGGCAGTCCCAGCGAGGCCCGCGGAGTCGGGGCGCCAGCGCCATTTTGCGGCTCATCACCAGACGGGTAGGCCCGACGCGGTCTCGGCCCCAGGCCCGCCTACCCCCCTCATCCTTGAGGGTGGTCCTTTTCTTTTGCTTTGGGTATATGTGTTGTCGGCGCCGTCTGTGAAGTAAAACTGTATAAGTGTTGCCGTGTGCTCGGTAGTCGGTTAGATCTGCATTGTTGCATTTGCTTTTTGTGTAATATTGTGTTTCTTCTTCTTTTACATTTGCTTTTGGTGTAATTGTATATGTGTGCTTTCCGTTCATCGCGAAATAAATGCGCTTTATGTTGAACTGTTTTCCCGTTTCGCTTCGTCTTTTCCTCTATTGAATCTCCATCTTACTTCACGTAAAGGGTTGGTCGTGGGCTAAAACGCCCGATAATTAATCGAACCGTCGAGGCCGACGATAACACCGCTCGGTTATCCCGATAGTACGGAACGGGTCGCTTAAAGTGGCCCGTGTTCAAAGTCGACCTGCGGCGAGGTGCGATCGCCCGGTCTACCCTCCGTGTGGGTACTTAGGTAGGTCGAATTTGGCGAGCAACCCTATCTCACGCGGGGGGCCGGTTGGCACGATCGTGGTGAGGCCGAAAGGTCCACCCGTAACTAGTTCCCGGCGTTAGTCCGAGAGGGTCACGACGGGATTGTCCGTCCGGTGGGCGACGTGTCGTGATTCGAGTTACGTGACCGTTCGCACGCCAGCGGGCGCGAATCCGCAACACTGGTGTCAGGTCGTGCGATACAAACTCATCGCCCTCTTTGCGGCACTGGTATGGGAGAACGGGAAAACGGGCTCTCCTGTCTCCAACTAAATTCATGGGAATCGGTCCAGGGGTGAGAGGAGCGACCCCCGATTCCCTCCAAATTACGAGCGAGCTAAATTAACCCTTTACGAGAAGCAAGATGGCGTCTCAAGGCGAGCGGGAGCCGGGGGTATTAGGTATGTGTAGTAATGAAGGATCCATGGTCCAGGATGAAATCCCCGTGCAGGAAATGTTGGTTGTACAGGAAAACGAACTCGCCCAACTGAACCCAGAGCCTGAAATAGGTGCGGCAGCGGCCGCGGTGTATGACACCTCCCCTCCCCCTCTCCACCAAAACCCCCCAATCCTTGCCGAATCGGCTCACCCAAGCGCACCCGACATGGCCCAGCTTTTCACCATGCTGGCAAAGATGAATGCGGATGCACAACAAATGAATGCGGAAATGAAAACGAAAATGGATGCAAACACAAATGAAATGAAAAACGAAATAAAAAGCATGAACGAAAAGATGGAAACAAACATGAAGGAAGAAACGAAAAAGCTGCGGGGTGAGACGCAGAACATGGGCCGAAGCCTGCAGGCGGGCATGAAGGCAGTGACCAGGGAGCTAAAAATGGCGATTCCACGTGTGGGAGCGAACGAGCTGGAAGGGGGTGCAACGGCTGTCGGGCCCGCGGTGGAGGCGGGTGACAAAATAATTCGGGGGGCGTGTTGGGCGAGGGTCGTGACAGAAAAAGTGACGGTAACCGAGAGGGACAAACTAATTGGGGTGACGGAGACGTGCACGAGGGAGATAACAAGGGAAGAGACGGAAATGATAGTTGAGACAAGGGAGGTAAAGGGTGAAGAGGTGACTGAGTTGGCAGAGACACGGGAGATGGGAACGATAGAGGGAAGACTACACGATGAAGACGGGGTAAGTGACGCACACACACACACGGAGGTCGTGGAGGATAATGGGGGTGAGCTCGCGGACTGGGTGGAGGCCCGGTGCGAGCAGCTGGATGGCCTCCTCCAGGAACGAGGGGAGGGAGTATGCCCCCTTCAGGCGAGTCACGACCAGGTAAGTTCGGTCGTGCTTTGCGAGGTTGAGGGGACGAGTGCTGCGAACGGTTGCACGGAGAGCTTGGGGGGTATAGAGGCCCCGGAGACCCTTGTGGGGACACAAATCCCCAGTGTGGTTGTCCCTGTGTGTGTGGTGCAAGGTGTGAGTGCGTCCCCGTGTGTGGAAGCGACCCCGAGTGTGAGTGGTGTGGTGGCGACTGTGCCGGAGTACGTGCTTCCCAGCACGCCGTGTGTAAAAGGGGCACCGCAAGTGGAAGAGGCCATGTGTGTGGATGAAACGGCCAGTATGGATGAAACACCGCGGTTGAGTTCCCCCGCGTGTGTGAGTGAGGCACGGTGTATGAGTGAGGCACCGCGGGTGAGTGCCCCCGCGTGTGTGAGTGAGGCACGGTGTGTGGATGAGGCACCGCGGGTGAGTGCCCCCGCGTGTGTGAGTGGTGTGGTTTGTGTGAGGGAAATGGCACGAGTGAGTGGAAGGCCGCGAGTGAGTGGAGCCACGTGTGCGAGGGAGATGGCATGCGTGAGTGAACGGCCGAGTGCAAGGGAGACCGTGTGTGTGAGAGAGCGGTATGTAAGGGAGATGTCGGTGGGCATGTGTGAACATGCAGCCGCGTCTCCCGGTGTGAGTTTAATGGTGTGGAGTGTGAGCGTCGTAACACGCGGGAGTGCGTGTGTCGAATGGCGACGACGGCGACATGTGAGGAAAGAAAGCCGAGTAGCGGCTGTAGTTGTTTCGGGGACCGTGCCGGGTTCACCCAGCAGTGAGCACGAGGTCCGTGCTGTGCAACGCACGAGGCCCCCACGTGCTCGCTTGCGAGAGTGAAGTCCCGGTCCGGAAACGCACGCGGTGGATTTGCCGATCCCGCGGACGGACAAAGTTTAGGCAGGATTACGGATTTGGACCGGACGGGTTCTCCACGCGATCGTGTGTGTTAAGCTCCAACGGGCAAAGCACATGTGTTCGCGTGGGGAACCCCTCGAGACGTGGGGCTTGTGTTTTTTTATGCGCACGGTGACGCCATGGCTGCACGTGGGGTTGGAATCCGGCGGGAGGGGTATCCCTGCCGGATGGTACCGTCCAATGAGGGACGAGGTACACGTGCAGCTGCATGACGTCACGGGCAGGTGCAAAGTGCGCGAGCTGTGAGTTTCCGCGCTGGTGATGCGCATGTAAAAAAAAAAAAAAAAAAAAACAAGCCTCACTTTCGGGTGCACAGGATTCCCGGGCAAGGGGTGGAAGACCCCCTTACGAGGGCACAGGATGGAAACTAGTTAGGGGGAAGGGTTAGCTTAGTTAGACCGACTTCATGGGGCAGGGGTAAGTCCTCATGGAGTCCGTGGAATGGATGAGTTAGAGGGATTGTAGCGAGATTTAGGTTGGGAAAGTTATTTTAGAGATTTGGAGACAGTGACTGACAGTGAGTGTGTAGCGGGGACGTAGTTTAGCTACGTAGTGTTAAAAGGAACGTGCTATAGTTTAAGGGACGACGTGGGAGCACGAGTTAGTTAGGGGATGTAGTTAGAAGGATGGCAGAGTTCAGCGGTGTGTGTGTTGAGAAGTTGTGAGGTGAGTACATGATGAGTGAGTGAGGCCAGCGGGTCTGTGTGAGTGGAGCGAATGGGGAATGCATGGTGCGATGAGTGATTGGGGGGAGGAGTGACTCCCGCCCAAGGGACCCCGGGGTCAGTATAAAGTGAGTTAGGGGGTTAGTCAAATTTACAAAATGGAGGTCGTTTTGTTGTTGGTGGGAGTGTAGGCTCGAAACCCGTTTGGAGGGGTGCAGGAGCCCTGTTGACGGGTTGGGAGCGTGGCTGCGAAAGGTGAGTATCGCTGAGTGGGTACCCCGGGCACCAGGCTAGTCGGCCGTGGTAGGCCAAGGGCCCATGGGGGGCCGGGATAGCGTAGTGGGCACGGGTGCGCCTGCTTGGTGCGGGGGCCCGGGGCGCCATTAGCCGCGTGGGCAGTGTTGTGGGCACGGGTGACCCTCGGAAAGGGGCCTGGGAAGCCAGCCTGCCACGTGTGCGTTTCAGGGGAGGTGCCATGGGGGGCACTCCCCGGTGTTAGGGAGCTGGTAGGCTCGGAGGCAGTGTAGTGCCCGGGGGTGCCATCGTTGGAGAATCGGCAGAGGGTCGTGCCTGCCAAAGGGAGCCATGTGTCCCAGCCATGAGACCGTGTGAGGGCACGGAAAGAAAATTGGGGGGCGAGGCCCGAAATTGTAAGGACACCAACACAGGCGACGGGAATCTGGGTTTATAGAACCAATAGTTTAAGCGAGAGGCGCTTGTTGAAAGCCCCGGGGTAGTTTAACAGTTAAATGGATAGGGTAGATTAGGAAGTGTACCCCTCCGCACCATCCATCCCCTCGCTCTCGTTGTGGGCCGCTGGACCCACTTTGTTATAGATCGCTGAACTCTGGGGAGGCCATCTTGAGGCTTGAGTTGGGCCTCGACACAGGACGCTAGCTCTCCCTTATTCCCCTCCGGGAAG
>NW_028223232.1:0-15000 GCF_056783735.1 Eptatretus burgeri
CGATATATATATATATATATATATATATATATATATATATATATATATATATATATATATATATATATATCGGGGTGTATTATGTGATACCGGTCGTCCGTCCGTCCGCCCGTTCCTGTCCGCACTCAAACTCCCAAAGTTTTCAACTTTCACGTTTCATATTTGGTACATAGGTACAGACTGTGGAGACGGTGTGTCGCAACACGTTCGGCAACCAGGATGCTGTTTTCCATGTAGTAGCACAATTCTGTATATACCTTCTTGTTAATAATGTGGCAGTGAGGTGTTTTTGATACCATGACAGTGAGGTGTAATTTTCAACTTTCACGTTTCATATTTGGTACATAGGTACAGGCTGTGGAGACGGTGTGTCGTGACATACGTTTGTCATCTAAAGTGGTTGCCATGGCAACCAGGATGCTGTTTTCCATGTCGTAGCACAATTCTGTATATACCTTCTTGTTCGGGCATATATTGTGCTCACTTGCGCTCTTGTTTTATTTTTATTTATCTCTGCTGAAGTGATGCATTGTATAATTAAAGAATATCACACAAAAAAGGGGAAATTGCACATTTTGAGCGAGCCAGCCATTGCCCGAAACACCGCAGAACATTGCAGGGCCAACGCAGGTGAGTGCCAAGTGAACATTATTCAAGTTGATCGACATACAGTATTCAGTGACAGTACAAATATTGTCGAGCGCTCGCCAAGTAGCATAAGCACTCCAACAAAATGGTTGATAAGTAACGTCTTGATTGGCAACCGATAGCAATCTCCAAACCATCGTATTAAGCGCACACCCTCCTGGAGATGCTGACATATCAAATATCCAAATTGGACAAATGAACACTTCTTTAGAAGTCAGAACTGCTGCTAAGTTCAATTCTGGAGCTGAAATTTTGTAAATCGGCTTGGTTTAAGAGATTCTTGAGGTTATGGCATTTGCAGAAATGAAATAAAGCCACAAACACTGGCATATCTGGGCATTTATAAGCATTGTAATGCACCCAGTGATTTGTAGGTATTGTTGCGGTTTTCGCGCCCGCCGGCGTGCGACGGCCACGTAACTCGAATCGCGGCACGTCGCCCACCGGACGAACAATCCAGTCGTGACCCTCTCGGACTAACGCCGGGAACCAGTCACGGGTGGACCTTTCGGTCTCACCGCGATCGAGCCAATCAGCCCCCGCGTGGGATAGGGTTGCTCGCCAAATTCGAACTAACTAAGTACCCACGCGGAGGGTAGACCGGGCGATCGCACCTCGCCGCAGGTCGACTTCGGACACGGGCCACTTAAGCGACCCGTTCCGTACTATCAGAATAACCGAGCGGTGTTATCGTCGACCTCGACGGTTCGATTAATTATCGGGCGTATTCAGCCCACTACCAACCCTTTACGTGAAGCAAGGTGGGGATTCAATGGAGGAAAAGACGAAGCGAAGCGGGAGAACAGTTCAACAATAAAGCACATTTATTCTCGGCACACGGGAAGCACACAAATACAATTCCACCAAATGCACACAAAAAAAAGAAAACACAATTCCATTTACACAAAAAGCAAACATAAAAGTGAAAACACAGTGCAGAGCTAATACCGACTACCGAGCACACGGCAACACTTATACAATTCTACTTCACAGACGGCGCCGACAACACATACCCAAAACCAAGGAAAAGAAATCCCCCAAGAATGGGGCAGGCCTGAGGCCGAGACCGGGTCGGGCCTACCCGTCTGGTGATGAGACGCGGAGCGGCGATGGCCCCGCAACCCGCGGGCCTCGTGGACAGTGCCTGGCTGGGGGTGGGAACGGGGCCCCCTTGGTCGCACTATCTCAGCGCGGGGGGAAACAGGAGGGGGTTGCTGATGCTCGGGGTATAGAGGATCTTTATTATGTGCGACGAGCGTCTCCACCTCGGCCAGGTCGCGCTGTCGGCCTCCCTCGGGTGCAGCTTCCTGCACGACGCGAGCACCCCCTCGTCTGGTGTCGCCGCCTTTCCACAGCTCCGTCCCCTCCGTTCCGACTCCAACGCACACGACGAGCAGCTCCACCGCCCGCGAAGTCTTGACCCTTTGCTTCTGACTCTCCTCTTCTTGACTCTCCGACCGACTCTTCTTGACTCTCCGACCTCGTTCTGCTGACTCTTTCTGACTGACGAACACCGTCCTTTTATCCCCCCGTAACTTCGCCTTTGACCCCCTCCCTTTGACCTTTCACCTCGCTCTCCATTGGCCCGAGAAAAAGTGGGCGTGAAGGCTTTTTGATCCACAAATTTGCATATATCGATCGCCCTGGGGGCGGGGCCAATTCGCCCCTCGCTCACCGATTGGACGGCAAAAAGTGGGCGTGTGTCGTTTTTGATCCGTTTTTGAAGCAGAAAATCCGTGATTTTGTACACGCTGTTCGACGCGCGTTCTGCATGAGTCCAACACCGGTACCCACAGCGGGGCAAGAACGGTGGCGATGCTACGGTTGTGAGGTGTGCGTGAAGGTCGTGGCGGTTGTGGTGAAGCGGTGGTTGAGGTCGGTGGTTGATGTTGTGGTTGTGATCATGGCGGTTGGTCCAAAATAAAGATAGTAAAAGAAAAACGGCTATCCTGAAGAGTCGCAGCACGTATAAATGACATGTATTCCCACTAGACAACGGGTTTGGGCCTAACTACACATGCACTTACCGAGATACCTCACCTAAGGGACCTGAATGGTGGTTTGCGAATCTGGTAACCACAACACTATGATGAACAGGGATTCAATGATATGAATGAGGAAAGTGAAAAAAAACTTCATCGTAAAGAAATCGTTGCGGCCTGTTCAAAGTCAAGGCATGGTTGAACAGGCCAAAAACATGGTGGCTTCAGACCCCAACGAGGTAACCCAGGATATGCCTGAAATCCCCAGAGAGTGAGGTGGCTGAGGATCTCCTGATAAAGGACATAATTAAATTATGCCATTAATTATCTTCAAAAGGGGTGTTTTAATTTACCCAAACACCCAATTTTCACTCATGCACTTCCTTGGAGATTTCTTGGTATACTTGCAAAGTTGCAGGCTGCTAGGTTTCATGGTTTTGGAGTTATGGAGGAGACACACACACACACACACACACACACACACACCACACACCACACAAATTGACATTTGTTAGTATGGATAACTACAAATGAGCATGTACAAGAGCATCATTTTCCATATAGTCCACCTCATTTTCACCACACTTAGTCAATCGGTTCACAAGCTTCTGTATGCCCTCAGAAAAAAAAAATGTTTTTGGTTGAATGACGAGCCACACCTGCACCACTTCTTTCACTTGTTGGTCACTGGCAAAGTGGCGGCCTCTTAAAACGTGTTTGATTGGAGCAAACAGGTGAAAGTTCGAAAGGACCAGGTCAGGACTGCATGGAGGGTGCTCCAACACTTCAAAGTTCAATGGCTGGAGGGTTTCCACAGTATGGGCGGCAGTGTGTGGAGCGGCATTGTCATGCAACCTTTTGACAGTAGCCCTCAGCGTTTCCATCGAATAGTTGGTTTCAACTGGTCCCAGAGCATTTCACAATAACGGACACTGTTTACTGTTGTGCCCCTCTCTTGATAGTGTTCCAAAATTGGGCCTTGTAAGTGCCAGAAAAATGTGAACCTCACTTTTCCGGCCGATGGTTGACTTTTGAACTTCTTTTTGACTGGTGATTTCAGATGTTTCCACTCCATACTTTGGCATTTGCTCTCTGGCTTGTAATGGTGGATTCACATCTTGTCTGCAGTGACAATGCATCTCAAAAAAGCATTCCCTTCATGATGAAAGCGGTTCAAAATGCTTTAGCAGATTGTCACAAGGTTACGCTTGTACTCTTCTGCGAGTTGTTCTGGAACCCATCCTGCAGAAACTTTATGAAAGCCAAGTCGGTTGTTGATGATTTCACGTGCAGAACCATGACTGATATTCAGATGTTGTGCCACTTCATCAATAGTCGACCATCGGTTATCCAGAATCATGGCGCGGACTCGTTCAATGTTTTCTTCTGTTGTGGATGTGGATGGCATCCAGATCGTTCATCATCAGTGACACTTGTGCGACCGTTTTTGAACATAGTAATCCAATCATACACACTCCGCTGCAGTAAAGCACTGCTCCCATATTGTGCTGAAAGTCTGCGATGGATTTCTGCCGCTGATACACCTTCAGCTCATAAAAATGGTATCACTGCACGCTGCTCTTCTTTGGTGCAAATGGACAGCGGAGCGGTCATGTTAACTCCCTTACAACGACACAACTACTGACTGCTCAAGGTTGAAACTGCTTCGCAATGGCTGAGACAGTTCATGCTTGTACCTGCAAGTACAATAAGCAATGTAGTCAACACGACAGTTTTTAATAAATCATTACAGATACTTTTCGACTATATATATATATATATATTATATCATGAAATATATAGATATCTTTTTGAGATATCATGAAATATATATAAATATAAATATATATAAATATAAATATAAATAAATATATAAATATATAAATATATAAATATATAAATATATAAATATATATATAAATATAAATATAAATATAAATATAAATATAAATATAAATATAAATATAAATATATATATATATATATATATATATATATATATATATATATATATATAAACAGACGCACGTCTTGACTGTTATGGTGAGCATCGCTGTGGATTACGTCTCGCACAGTAAAAACCAAACCACATAATCCACAAAGAATAACGGTTCATCTGCCACCCAGATAATTGTTCCCGCTAATGCAAACCATTCAACCAGAAGGAACATGATGTGAGTGTTGGATAAATCGAAACATGTGGAGTGTTCCAAGCAATCCCCCATTCTTCATTGGACATGACCTTTGCATGTGGTGCATGCTTGGGAACTTCATTGGTATGCATTTCTGTCTGTTCTGTTGCTGATGATTTACCAATAAGTGATGAAACCGGTCCAGCAGCTGAGGGGGTGTATAGCATTGGGATTCTCCTGTATGTACTATTTGTGAATGTGTTTCCAGCTGTGGAGGAACTCTGGGAAGGGTTTGAAACAGCAAAGGGCTTACCTTGGTTAGCCTTTCATGGTTGCTTTATGCAGCAGAATAATTGGTAAGCCACTGAAAGCAAAAGATTGTGAGTAATGTTATCTGATATTCTCCCAAGAATACAAAATGGAATATAACTTCAGCAGAGCAATATCTATCAACCTATGGCTGGAAGAATGGTGGAGGGAGGAAGGTTTTACATTTTGCAATCAGTAGGAATCATTTTGGGGGGCAAAAGGAGTGTTTCTTGGCTGAAGGAGACATGACTTTATACATTAGAAAGGAGGGATATGATAGAGATGTTGAAGATAATGAGGGTATTGACAAAATGAGTGCAGAAGAGTTTTTCAGCAGAATAGACAGTGCTACAACCAGGGGCCATAGCTTGAGAGTATAGAAGAGTTCCATTGAGACATTAGTAAGGCAGGGGTCTTTCACTCAGAGAGTAGTTATCCTGCGCACACAAAGTGAAAAGCACGGTTAAGCAATTGGTTCACTTCTGTCTGCCTACATACACCAGTTTATTATGAACATGAATTTTAGCTCTTCCACGAGCCTCGACATGGTATCCAAAAACCAAACAAATGGAAAATGAACCTGAAGTTGAATGGACACTAGTACTTTGGTTTTGAATTTGTCCAGTTGTACATGCGCAGAGAGATGTGAAATAGTCTTCTTTGGTCTGCCTGCCTGTCTGGAAGTCAAACAAAATTGAAAAACATTCTAAATGGAAAACTTACTGTTTTTAAGGACATCATAAAGGAAACAAACCACAGGCACAAAAAGCCAATGTATGTGTTAAATAAGGTGGCGTAAAAGACGCCGCATCAATGGTGATAAACTTCTGAAAATAATTTTTTTAACTACAACCTTAAAAATCAGTATTTTATTTCAATTGAATTATTTACTTGCACACTGTAGAACAGCAGACCCAACCCGTATCCTTGTTTCTCAAGACAGCACAGGGTGAGGTGTTCTATGAACTCGAGTTAATGCATGGACTGATTTCCCTGGAAAGGTTGTGGCGGAAAAAATGGTAGATGAGTTTATTATGGAATTAGATAAGTCCCTCGAAGCATTGGAGATAGAGGGGTACAGGGATCTAATTGGCAGGACTTTTTGGTAGCTTCAGTATGGATGGGTCATTGTGTACATCTGTGTTGTTTGTGATGTCTGTGAGAGGGTCCCCTGATGTGATAGTTATACATTCTTCACCCTAAAACCACCTTACCTCCTCCTTCCTCTGACCACCCCCAAAAAAATTTTAACGTTAATTTTTTTCTAACACCTTGGTGATATCCCAAAGACTGCCATACTTTTCTCATCCCCACACCTTCCCCCATTCCCCAATTAAGTGAAGTCATTAGCTTGACAGATTAATTTAATTTCGTATTGGTGTAGTGCAGGTATGATGAGCCAAATGGCTTCCCGTTGTATCAAACTTCCTTATTATAATTTTGTGGCAGGTGCACCCCAAGCCCAGTAGTCGGCGCCTCCTGAACCCATTGCCCCAGATGGTGGCCGAGGTCGCCTGCCCCTAAATCCGGCCCTGGGTATATGTTCTCCATTTGATTGTGTTCATATCACAAAGTGTTTAAAAATAAGTGAATTCACTGTCAGGAATGTTAATTTTATTCTGGCAGGACACCTTGTAAAGTAACCATACTGTTTGCGTGCAACTGTCAAATTACCTCTGCATGATGGCCCTTACAATGTGAAATTGTCAAGGTAGATTGGCAGACCTTCATCTAAATGCTCGCATGGTCCAAACAAAGACTGCAAGATGCCCGTAAAGAGGGCTTGGACAAAGGAATCACAAGATAATGATGCAAGTAGTCAAAGCAAATGCTTTTCCTCAAACTTTTTTTGTAAAACTTTCTCCGTAACATTCTTTATTATTCTCTTTCGCTGACATCACATGTCACATTCTCAGACAAGGAGAAAGGAAATATTTCACAACAGATCCAGGGGAAAATTTTTTGCATTAAAAAACAGATTTTCATTCAATTCAAAGTTTCATCTTACACACTTTACCTCGACTGCTCATTGTACACCACGGTTTTTGATAAGACCTTCAATCCAATGCGGCTTACCAAAATGTTGGCTTTGTGCATTTTGAATCTCTGTACATCTCCCTTGACTGTCTGTAATAATTGTTCTGATGCCGCAAAGCCAATTTAGCCGGTAGGACGTTTCAGCGGTCATCACAACCCAGCGGTGCCCATGTCATCTATGATCAGCTTTAGCTCACGCTGGAATTTGGCCAAGGTTGTCAACTCTACTTCAAAAGGTACCACAAGATCTCTAATGTCTGGCCATGAGCGAGTGCTCTCAGATTGGGCAGCCAGATTGATATCAATTCTGAAAGAGGTCTTACTCTAAGATGCAGCACAGCATACAGAACACTTCCTTAAGGTGCAATGAAATCAAGTCATCTATATGAGTAATAGGCGTCCACAACCATCCTTGACCATGTTGTGGAACTTCAGTCGAGGCTCTCACTTTTTTTTTTCTTCTGCCCTATTTTTACCTCTGCATAGACGGAGGTAATATTTTCACCCATGTCTGTCTGCTCTGTTATTTTGTCTCGCTGTCTGTTTGTCCGTTTGTATGTCAATCGCCTACAGGTCGCATTTTTACTCCGATTTTCATGAAACTTAACCATCTGTCAGAGGTAGTCACAAGCAAGAAGACTATTATTTTGAGGTCAATAAGTCCAAAGGTCAAAGTCAAGGTCACATAAATCGTCAACTTACATCCGTAACCATCTGGCAGAGGTAGTCACAAGCAAGAAGCCTATTGTTTTGAGGTCAATAAGTCAAAGTCAAGGTCACATAAATCGTCAACTTACATCCGATTCACTTGATATATATTGTTGCGGTTCTGGAAACCGCATCCCCCAAACGTGAAAGTGTTTGCCATGCTGGATGACATCGTGCTATTCCAGTGGGTGGCGCATCAACTCCAACCATTAAGGTTGTCTCCATTTACTACGTTTGCCACAGGATTGTAGTTGTTATTCTGTGGCCCTCCCATCCTCTCAAATTACATACCATCCCACAACAGGTCTTTGACATCCATGAGTTGTTGTTTTTTGGCCACATTGTTAAGGCTCGCATAAGAACTAACACACAGAACATAACAAGAGGAGCAGGAGGAAAGGGGAGCACGAGAGGGAAGCACAAAACAGTGGGGAACAGAGACATGGGGAGATCTGTGGAAGGGGGAGGGATGGGATGGGGGTACACAGGGTAAACAAGATTGACACAACAGAGACTTTCAGGTCCTTGCACTACTGGGACTTTCAGGAAGGACAGCAGGGAATTTTAAGGAGGTGGGTTTGGGGTGGATTAACAAGGGGGAGAAAAAAATCGAGGTTTTGGGTGGGGGAAGATCTTTTTTGAAGACTTGGAGGAAGAATTTGGAGAATTCTTGGAGAATTCTTGGAGAATTTGGAGAATCCAAAGAATTGGAGGAAGAAACTTGGAGAAGAACTTGGATTGAAGAGAGTGTGGGAGTTTGTTCCAGAAGCAGGAACTCAGTTTAGTTGAAATGGAGTTTAACTTAAACTATAGCTGTGCCTATCTGTCACGTTGCTGAAGGGTTTAATCAAACGACAGATTGTTGCACTTCACAAACATATTGCATGTCTACCTGTGAGTCTCAATCAGGATGTAAAATGACGTGAAACATGAAAAAAAAAAAAGAATGATTTATAATACGCTGTTGCTGCTGCTGTTGTCATCCTGGCTGTAGTTGTTTGTGTGCTCCTTACGTGTATTATTATATTTTTTTTTTATTGTTTCCTGAAGTATTACAAGATATATTCGTGTGTGCTCCTTCTGTGTCCTTCACGCTGTATTCCAAAGGGTATCTGTCATACCATTGGAACGATGACATTACAGCTCCAGGTTCAGCTTTATCCTCTTCCATCCCGGAAAGACGGACTTGAAAAAGGCATTTTTCTGATTAAACCGACACAAATTTTTGTTTCAAGTAAATCGATTATTACCTTTCCAACGGAGCTATTATTATTGTTCTACAACAGGAGGAACCCTCTGGAATAAAGTGTGACACACACACACACACACACACACACACACACACACACACACACACACACACACACACACACACACACACACACACACACACACACACACTTCTCGTTTTTGTAATAAATGAACAAATCAGTTCAACCAAATTCCTTTTCATTCACATTTGTGTTTTATACAAATATAACTTGTTATCTTACTCGTTATTGAAGGTTTTCTAGATCTTGTTACCTGTGATCTGTGACCTTGTTATCCTCATGCTTTTTGAAAAAGTTGGACTGCACATCCTGAAGCTCACCTGGATCAGGAGCAAAAGTCACTCAAACACCCCCCCCCCATCCCCTTTAGACCCCAATAGACCCTGATTGTCTTTTTTTAATGCCATGAACAAACTTTAGTACATCACGGGTGATGAAGGTTTTGGTCAAGTTTCATTGAAATTGTGTGTCGTTTAAAAGAGAGCAAACACCTATTTTGGGGGGGTCAACCCACCCTCTCTCACTCCCCCTTCCGTAGACCCTGTTAATGAGCGCAGCGGTCAACACACCTTCGTTAGGCATCAGATATGAAGCTTGCAGCCAACTTTCATCAAAATCGTGTGTTTGGTTCAAGCGAAAATGACTGAAGTGTTTACGGACTGTATGACTGACTCACTGACTCAGTGAGTGATTCACTCACTCACTCACCCACGGACACTGCTTGATTGCATAAGCTCACCTGTCTAGAGTCCAGGTGAGCTAAAAATGAGGGAATATTGCGATCAGTTCCGTCTGTCCGTCCATCACGCCATTTCCTCCTAAACGATTGTACACTAATTCACCAAACTTGGTAGTTATGAGTACCACAAGGCAAGAAGTGCAAAAGCTGTATCAGGGCCAAAAGGTCAAATACGAATTTTTTTTTTTTTGCAATTACAGGCACATTTTAAAATATTTTTAAATGAAACTTTGTATATGCAATCAACATTGGGAGACGCATGAAATACATAACGATTTTTTTTAATTTGATCCCTGGTTCATGCCCCCAGTGAGTGGAGACTTGGAGTCACAGGGGTCAAAACAGGAAAAAAAAAAAGTTCAACTCAAAATGTGACATAGAATCAATCGTGGTGGAAGTTTCTGCCATCTTTCAACTTTGCTTGAGGTGGGCAGCGTGGAGATGGATGGGTGATGGCACGCCAATGACCTCGATCTCATTTTGTTTTGTGTTCATTATTGACACAAACTCGCATCTTCTTGTTTCTTCTTGACACGGAATTGTTTCTACGTGAATAGATTGTTTGAGGAAGGATTTTGCTTAGCTTGGTAAAAACATTTGAGTTAAAGAGGTGTTTTAATATCTATAAACCTCGTCTCCCTGAATGAAATATTGTGATTTTAAATCAATAACTATTTGTTTTTTTTTTTGTTTTTCCTGTCCTTCTTTTGTATGCAGCACATGGCTGTGGGTAGTGTCATTCACTAGGGGTTGGCTGTGGGTAGTAACATTTACTGGGGGCATGGCTGTGGGTAGTAACATTCACTGGGGGCATTGTTGTGGGTAGTATCATTCACTAGGGGTTGGCTGTGGGTAGTCTCATTTACTGGGGGCATTGTTGTGGGTAGTATCATTCACTAGGGGTTAGCTGTGGATAGTCTCATTTACTGGGGGCATGGCTGTGGGTAGTAACATTTACTGGGGGCATGGCTGTGGGTAGTAACATTCACTGGGGGCATTGTTGTGGGTAGTATCATTCACTAGGGGTTGGCTGTGGGTAGTTTCATTTACTGGGGTTGGCTGTGGGGAGTATCATTCACTGGGGGCATGGCTGTGGGTAGTATCATTCACTGGGGTTGGCTGTGGGTAGTATCATTCACTAGGGGTTGGCTGTGGGTAGTTTCATTTACTGGGGGCATTGTTGTAGGTAGTATCATTCACTGGGGTTGGCTGTGGGGAGTATCATTCACTGTGGGCATGGCTGTGGGTAGTATCATTCACTGGGGGCATGGCTGTGGGTAGTATCATTCACTGGGGCAATGGCTGTGGGTAGTATCATTCACTGTGGGCATGGCTGTGGGTAGTATCATTCACTGGGGGAATGGCTGTGGGTAGTATCATTCACTGGGGGCATGGCTGTGGGTAGTATCATTCACTAGGGGTTGGCTGTGGGTAGTTTCATTTACTGGGGGCATGGCTGTGGGGAGTATCATTCACTGGGGGCATGGCTGTGGGTAGTGTCATTCACTAGGGGTTGGCTGTGGGTAGTAACATTTACTGGGGGCATGGCTGTGGGTAGTAACATTCACTGGGGGCATTGTTGTGGGTAGTATCATTCACTAGGGGTTGGCTGTGGGTAGTCTCATTTACTGGGGGCATTGTTGTGGGTAGTATCATTCACTAGGGGTTAGCTGTGGATAGTCTCATTTACTGGGGGCATGGCTGTGGGTAGTAACATTTACTGGGGGCATGGCTGTGGGTAGTAACATTCACTGGGGGCATTGTTGTGGGTAGTATCATTCACTAGGGGTTGGCTGTGGGTAGTTTCATTTACTGGGGTTGGCTGTGGGGAGTATCATTCACTGGGGGCATGGCTGTGGGTAGTATCATTCACTGGGGTTGGCTGTGGGTAGTATCATTCACTAGGGGTTGGCTGTGGGTAGTTTCATTTACTGGGGGCATTGTTGTAGGTAGTATCATTCACTGGGGTTGGCTGTGGGGAGTATCATTCACTGTGGGCATGGCTGTGGGTAGTATCATTCACTGGGGGCATGGCTGTGGGTAGTATCATTCACTGGGGCAATGGCTGTGGGTAGTATCATTCACTGTGGGCATGGCTGTGGGTAGTATCATTCACTGGGGCAATGGCTGTGGGTAGTATCATTCACTGGGGGCATGGCTGTGGGTAGTATCATTCACTAGGGGTTGGCTGTGGGTAGTTTCATTTACTGGGGGCATGGCTGTGGGGAGTATCATTCACTGGGGGCATGGCTGTGGGTAGTATCATTCACTAGGGGTTGGCTGTGGGTAGTTTCATTTACTGGGGGCATTGTTGTAGGTAGTATCATTCACTGGGGTTGGCTGTGGGGAGTATCATTCACTGTGGGCATGGCTGTGGGTAGTATCATTCACTGGGGGCATGGCTGTGGGTAGTATCATTCACTGGGGCAATGGCTGTGGGTAGTATCATTCACTGTGGGCATGGCTGTGGGTAGTATCATTCACTGGGGGCATGGCTGTGGGTAGTATCATTCACTGGGGCAATGGCTGTGGGTAGTATCATTTACTGGGGGCATGGCTGTGGGTAGTATCATTCACTGGGGGCATGGCTGTGGGTAGTATCATTCACTGGGGCAATGGCTGTGGGTAGTATCATTCACTGGGGCAATGGCTGTGGGTAGTATCATTCACTGGGGCAATGGCTGTGGGTAGTATCATTCACTGGGGCAATGGCTGTGGGTAGTATCATTTACTGGGGGCATGACTGTGGGTAGTATCAATTACTGGGTCAATGGCTGTGGGTAGTATCATTTACTGGGGGCATGGCTGTGGGTAGTATCATTCACTGGGGGCAATGGCTGTGGGTAGTATCATTCACTGGGGTTGGCTGTGGGGAGTATCATTTACTGGGGCAATGGCTGTGGGTAGTATCATTCACTGGGGGCATGGCTGTGGGTGGTATCATTTACTGGGGGCATGGCTGTGGGTAGTATCATTCACTGGGGGCATGGCTGTGGGTAGTATCATTTACTGGGGGCATGGCTGTGGGTAGTATCATTTAATGGGGGCATGGCTGTGGGTAGTATCATTCACTGGGGCAATGGCTGTGGGTAGTATCATTTAATGGGGGCATGGCTGTGGGTAGTATCATTCACTGGGGCATTGTTGTGGGTAGTATCATTCACTGGGGGCATAGCTGTGGATAGTAACATTCACTGGGGGCATTGTTGTGGGTAGTATCATTCACTGGGGTTGGCTGTGGATAGTATCATTCACTGGGGCAATGGCTGTGGGTAGTATCATTTAATGGGGGCATGGCTGTGGGTAGTATCATTCACTGGGGCAATGGCTGTGGGTAGTATCATTTACTGGGGGCATGGCTGTGGGTAGTATCATTCACTGGGGGCATGGCTGTGGGTAGTATCATTCACTGGGGCAATGGCTGTGGGTAGTATCATTCACTGGGGCAATGGCTGTGGGTAGTATCATTCACTGGGGCAATGGCTGTGGGTAGTATCATTTACTGGGGCAATGGCTGTGGGTAGTATCATTTAATGGGGGCATGGCTGTGGGTAGTATCATTCACTGGGGCAATGGCTGTGGGTAGTATCATTTAATGGGGGCATGGCTGTGGGTAGTATCATTCACTGGGGCATTGTTGTGGGTAGTATCATTCACTGGGGGCATAGCTGTGGATAGTAACATTCACTGGGGGCATTGTTGTGGGTAGTATCATTCACTGGGGTTGGCTGTGGATAGTATCATTCACTGGGCGCATGGCTGTGCCGCAAAGGCAGTGGCCACTCGAGGTTGGAGTAGGAAATAGCACTTTGTTCAGAGTGCCAGCGATAATGTGCCGACTCTTCTTGAAAGACACTGAGGGATCGTTTACATGCACAAACTGTGCTGGTAAATGGGTCCAAGGGATGGCACACACGTTGATGTATCACTCTGCATGGCTGTGGATGACAGTTTGTAGCCAGGTCAGGATTCAAACCCAGGACTAGATGTCATAGTTATCCATAGTTATATATTTTTTAAATAAAGAAACTCTTTGACCTTGAGATCGGAATGCATTTCAAAGCAACACTCAGAAGAAAACAAATAATTATATCGATGGTTCGGTCAAACATTTAAATATGATGAGGGAATTGCAGTTACCTGTAATATTTATTTTAAAACAAAAACATATGAAATTGTTTTTCAACTGAAACTATTCTCACATTAAATGGATTGTCTTCTTCTCAAATCATTAGTTTCAGAACCACTGCTCACCTTTTTCCCCCCACCTGTGGAACCAACTTCCACATTTTCTTCAATCTCATTCTTCCCTCCAGGTCATCAAAACAGCTGTTCACCACCATCTCATATCATCCCCCGTCCAAAACCATGATATTTTGTACACCCATTAAACCACCCCCACCTCCTCCCTAAATTTTGTTTCTGTATCCATATTGTCCACCCCTTGCGTTCTCCTCTACCCCTCATCGTTACCTGGATCCCTTGTTTGTCCATCTCTGTCTATTTCCCTCTTCTCCTGCTGTTCCTTTTGTTGTGTTGCGGCCTGCTCCGTTCCGTTTTCTCGATTTTCCATGAGCCTTGACTATGTATATAAAAAAAAAAGAATGATAACGTGTGCACTATTGGAGACACTATTGGAGAAACGTCTTTGAAACCAAAAGCTCTCATCTCTAAACATGAACTTTGACCTGCCAACCAT
Organism: Eptatretus burgeri; assembly: GCF_056783735.1. Classification (NCBI taxonomy): domain Eukaryota; kingdom Metazoa; phylum Chordata; class Myxini; order Myxiniformes; family Myxinidae; genus Eptatretus; species Eptatretus burgeri. The sequence continues at coordinate 14,526 of NW_028223232.1, forward strand.
CAGAGGCATCCACAGTCATATCAAACTCCTTGGATATCATCAGTTATTTTACCTGTTAAATAAAACCGTTGAAGGCACGCGTTATCGAGTTATTGATTTTGTTACATATGTGGAAATGAATTAAATACGACGGGAAGCTTAACAGAACCAAAAGCCATGGAATTTTAATCCCAAGATAATAGCAATGTGAACATTAACTGAACTAGAACGACACTCGGAAGAGCGCACACCTCCGCCAGGCTCAACAGTTTACGTTTTGTATCCCACCGAGAGGCTGGATCTGAATCCGGACTTGAACCAAAATCGAATCGGCTTGTTCTTGTCACCCACCCAACTCATCTCACCAAGTTTTGTTGTAATCCGTCGACAACTTTTTGAAATATTGTGTTATATATCGTATTTGGCCACATCTTCTGGTGAGGAGGGTGTTTGGATATGGACACCCAGCAGGATTAAAAACAAAACCTGTCAAAGG